>NC_066871.1:47231749-47309220 GCF_022985175.1 Labeo rohita
AGTGTGGAAATAGTTTCACTGGCAAATATAAATTTTATGTTCACATGAGAGTTCATATTGGAGAAAAACCGTACATGTGTTCACACTGTGACAAGAGATTCAGTCATTCAGGAAATCTGAAAACACATGAGAGGATCCACACTGGAGAGAAACCGTATCACTGCAATGCATGTGGGAAGCATTTTAATCAATCTTCTGCACTACACAGTCATACAAAAAACTATCACAGTAAGTAGATCTTCTTCAGATCCAGCACTTTCAGGTCTGATGCTGCTTCTTTTAAAAATGTGGCACAATAATGCATCAAGACATAAAATATCATCTGGATAAGTCTGTTCTAACCAGTCATTACAAGTGACATGACAATTATTTAGTTTTCACATTATCAAGTTTTCACAGTGAATGAATTTTATCTTCAAAACCAGCAGATTTAGCTGAGATTCAGATGGAGTTCCTTTCCAAACAAAAATGTTAAAAAGTTTTATTTCTGTATATCTTTTTGCTTCATGATACAAATAAAATCACGTTGCTGTCTTATGACTTTCAAATGATGTTCAGTTGTCTGTAATTAGTAGTATAATTTGCAGTTTGCTCACTCTTTTATAAAGTTAAGTAGAAGTTCATGTTCTTCATGTTCTTGTTCAGGAAGCTAAAGAAGAGACCGTAATACTTTTTGAGAGAGCTGAGTAAAATTAAGTAAAATTTGTAAAATGCAGATGCAAGGTATACTGTCATGTACACTCTTAAAAAATTAAAAACAACCCAATTTGGATTATTTTGGCAACCCAGCGCTGGGTCAAAAAGGGACAAACCCAACGCTGGGTTGTTTTGACCCAGTGAGTTGGGTTGAATATTTTTATGGTTTAAAATTACTACACTGCTAGGCTAAAATTAACCCAAAATTGAGCTAGGCATTAAATCTACAAATCTTGTTCATTTTAAAACCACTTTAACACACACAGAATGACTATCACAAGATAAATATTTATTTAAAAACTACAACAAAAGAAAACATTCAAAAGTAACATGCATATGCAAAGAAATGCAGAAAAAGTATGCCATTATCAGGTACAGAGTTTATAAATGAAGCACTGAACATTTGCTGACTATAACGGTTAAGACCAAATTTTACTTTTTTTGATAAATTTCGTATATTGTATAAAACTACTAAACACTATTTTACAATAATTATACAATCAGTTATTTTTTTTTTTTTTACACAAACTATTCTGGCATGACAGTACGCAGAACCTGATTTTACCAAGTACGACATGTTCCTGGATCAACATCTTTGTTGACCCTGGAACAACATTGTGATTAACCAATCAGATTTGAAAAAACAATTTATAGTTTTTATGAAGTTTAGGCTTATAATCAGTGTTTGGTGGTTGTACATCAGTGTCATTCATCTATCATTTCCTCTGATTTTAGGGATTACTCATGGGTAAGGTTAGGTTTAGGTGTAAGGATGTGGTCAAGATTAAAATTTTGGATTAAAATGTTGTTCCAGGGTCAACAAAATATGTTGACCCAGGAACACATCTAACTCAGTAAAATCAGGACGTGCATGACAGTACACTAATAAACCACAACATTAACACTGATATTATAACATTTCACACAAGCAAATGAGTAAAGTATTGTGAGTATGTGTATGAACTTTGCAACTTCTGTGTTTCTTTTGTAAGTAAGAATGAATACCTGAACCTGGTATTAAACAAGTCCTGGGGCTAAATTACGAAAGACTAGTATTTTTAAGCTCTGATGTCTTTGGTTCTGCTTTCAGTACTGAAGAAATTAAGAAAATACATTTACAATTTATTACTTGGACAGAAACATTGTCAAGTTAATTGTAAATGTGTATGTGATAATATTAAGACACTTGTTTATGATGCATTTTCATTATTTGACAGCCAGATCTCTCTTGTAGCCTACATTAGTGCTGTGTGATTAATCTAATTTTATTTCTAATTTTGAGTTTGGTTTCCATGAATTATGCAAACAAGATGTTTAAGGTAAAGCAATATATTTGTTTTGTAGGCTATTGTTTTCCTTAGTTTGTTTGTTATTTATTTATTTATTTATTTTTGTATTAGACTTATATACAAACTTCATGAATATAAATCTTAAACTCTAAAAATACCTCCATACTGAAAAAAAGAATACCGTTAAAGAACCAGACTGATGCACAGATTCTGAGTATCATAATAATAGTAATACCGTTAAAACCTCGCTGATATAGATTTCAGTAATTATTTATTAAATGTTATCTTTTTTAATCAATACATTGTTATTTTTTATCAACAACTTTTATAGTGTGCTGATT
The DNA here is from genome assembly GCF_022985175.1 of Labeo rohita. Taxonomy (NCBI): domain Eukaryota; kingdom Metazoa; phylum Chordata; class Actinopteri; order Cypriniformes; family Cyprinidae; genus Labeo; species Labeo rohita. The sequence continues at coordinate 47,234,076 of NC_066871.1, forward strand.
GTATTTGCATAAGGAAAAATAAGTTTTCTAATTTTAGTTTTTATGTCCGAAAGCCATGAAGTGTTATGTTTGCTTTTTTAAATATCTCAGTAAAACTTTTGAATGGAGATGACTTGAATTGAATTAAATTTAATTTAAGCCTTTATTGTCATCTTATTTTTCTGCATACAATAAAATTAGAAGCATGTGTAGCATATCTTTTCTAAGATTTGACCAGAACATTGTTGAAACAATCCCAAAAGCCCAAATTCCACAAAGAGGCCCAGACAAAGTCATAAATCTGTCAGTGATACCCTGGCACCACAAGTTTGAAGCAAGTGTAACCAACCAACTAGCAGCTTTGAACAGCTTGCAACATTAATACAAAAAAAAAAAAAAGCACTTATTGATATTGAACATTTTAATGCAGGAATGTGATTGTCAATTTTCAAAGACACAGCACATGAGAAAAATCATTAGTAGACACTTTGTTGAGTGGGTTCCACCACCTAGGACAAAGACCAGATTCCTTCTATACCCTTTTGACCTTTTCGTTCCACCCAGAACGTACACAGTCAGCTTGGTAAAGCTCTCTCCAAGATCATTCTGTGTTCCCATTATTATATGTGATTTGTAAATAAATGCATATGATTTTGCATAAAAGGACTTATCGTGCAGGAGTTTAATATTGTTTCTAAATCATGTTACTTGCTACCGAGTGTCTGTGAGAACAAAACACAGGAGTAGAAAAGACTATAATATATATACTGTTAAAAGAAAGGCTCAATAAACTGTTGCACAGATATAATAAACTACACATCAATTTCACTCTGCATACCAGATGCACATATAAGCGCTTTATGTCAGTCCTATCTATCCTATGTTATTATTTAAACATTTAAACTAGATAAATGTATGCTATTAGGTGCATATCCAAGAGTTATATATAAATATATTTATAGTTATATACATATACTGTGTATATATATATATATATATATATATATATATTCATAATCTATGAGAAAAAAAAAATCAAACTAGTGGATAATTAAGCAGCAAATGTTATTCTAATAAAATCCGTGCACAGTATTTTTAGAAATCCAAACATTTAGTGAACAAAAACAAAACAAAACAAAAAAAAAAACACTATTTTGTGGGGAACAAAAGTATGGCATTAAATCTGGTGAAATGTTAACATTGCTATTTGTATTATTCTAAAATTAATTACTTAAAAACAATGTATATAAGTATGCACTATAAAATTAAATACATTTCTTTTAAATGTATAGCATTTTTTTTAAATAAGGCAAATAATAAATAACATTCTGAATAGTTCAGAATGGGTTCTGGGCTTGTTTACCAACCCCGCCCACCCTGGGTGCTAGTGAAGTGGCGAGCTTCATTGCAGAGAATTTGCATTGTAAGAAGCGTCTTTCACACCGAACGCTAAAAGCGTCCTATTTCTATAAGCGTTCTGTAGCTATTTTGAACTTTAAGCGCAGAGCACGCGGCTTAGGCGCGCGCTTTTGTCAACGCAGAAACAAGCCGTCCACGGGAGGCGCAAGCAATTGCAATTGCAATGAGTAGGTTTCATAGCGCAGCGCTTTCCACGGTCGGCGTGAAAGCAGTTAAACACGTGCGCATTGCTTGAAAGTGTGTGCTTTCACCCGCTGTGTTTTACTTTAGATATGCTCTCATTAATGCTGTTTGTAATGCAGTACTATTAGATGCACGAAACTCGCGCACTGACGGACTTTCACGTGCGCTTTGTGTTTGTTGTCCTGAAGATCGACTGCGGCTGTGGTTAAATGCACTTTCATTTTCACTATTGCCTGAAAACTTTCAGATAATTAAAGAACACTTATTTTAAATAATTTTAAAAAGTAGCCTGTTTATATGATAAAAAATAAGGTTTGCACAAAATAAATTTGATATAAAATTTCTATGAAAATGTAACCAAGTGCAGAAATATTGAAAAGTGAGAATGTGATGCATAGTGATTTTGAATTGATAATGAAAACTGAAATGAATCATGAAACCAGTGAAGATTCACACCCCTATTTTTAAGATGGCAGTACTTACATACAGAGATTCCAATTATAAACACAAAGCAAATAAACTGCAATTTTGGTTAAAATGTAAGATTGTAAAGATGTATTTGCACAGCAGAAGAATTATTTGGGGAAAAATCTAGATCAAGAATCGTTTTGGAATCGGATCGTGATTCCCAGAATCGGAATTGGATCAGATAGTGAAGTGCCTGAAGATTCCCATCCCTAATAGTGTCTGTGACACATCACATGGGCAGTTGTCATTGCCACTGTCACAACCCTAGTTATAGAAAACAAAAATTTTAATTGTAAAAAACAACATATTATACATGTGTTTGTTTTATTAGAAAAATACTATATACATTAAAAAAGTGGGCTCAATGTAGACCAAATTTTCCCATTTTATTAATGACTTTAAATAATATGTAAATCACTTGGAACAAACAAAAAATAGAAAATCACTGAAATGTATGTAATTTTCTTTCTCTTTTTCCCCTCTTTTCTTCATTTTTCTCTGGCAACAATTTTTCTTGTGACATTGAATTAAAAAAAATAAAGCTTTAAAAAGTCACAACCCTAGTGAACACTTGTAAGATTTTTCTCCAGTGTGAATCCTCTGGTGCTGTTTCAAATGTTCAGCTGAAGTAAAAGTCTTTTCACACTCAAAGCACATGTACTCTCTCACAGCAGTATGTATTTTCTGATGTACTTTCAAAATTGAAAAACGCGAAAAACTCTTTCCGCACAAATGACATGAATGCGGCTTCTCCTTTGTATGAACTGTCAGGTGTCTCTTCAGGACTGAAGCCCTCAAAAATGTTTTATCACATTGATCACAAGAGTACAGTTTCTCTCCAGTGTGGACATTCATGTGATCCTTAAGATTTCCTGATCGTATAAAACTCTTCCCGCACCGATCACACGTGAACGGTTTCTCTCCAGTATGAACTCTCATGTGAAGCTCAAGACTATAATTGAATTTAAAATTCTTTCCACACAGACCACATGTGTGCAGATTCTCTCCTGTTTGAACATTCATATGTGCCATAAGGCTTCTTTTTTGTGTGAAACTCTTTCCACACTTATCACATTTGTACGGTTTCTTTCCAGTGTGGATCATCTCATGTCTTTTCAGGTCTCCAGACTGACTGAATCTCTTGTCACAGTGTGAACACTTGAAAGGTTTCTCTCCAGTGTGGATTTTCAGGTGTACCTTAAGTTGTGATGATTGTGTGAAACTCTTCCCGCATTGCTCACATGTAAACGGTTTCTCTCCATTATGAACTCTCATGTGAATATCAAGATTATATTTGCTTTTCAAACTCTTTCCACACTGAGTGCAGGTGTAAGATTTCTTGGCTGTTCTTTTCTTTAAATCTTTCTGTTTTGTTTGAGCGCAACTTGTTGTTTTTTCTCCAGTTTTGACATGATTTTTCTCCTCATCTTCACTCAATTTTTCGTTTTCCTCACTTCCTTCAATAAACTCTAAAATAAAAGCAAAAACAGTTTATCTGTCAGTAGCTTGAAAAAAAAAACTGAGAAATGATACAGTACATAAAAGTGATTTAACATAACATGTTATATATGTATATATATACCACAAGACAAAAAATAATAACTGATTATATAAAAATGACCCAGTTCAAAAGCATTAAAAGCCTTGAATCATAATACAGGATGTGTGCAATTTTTACTTTTGTTGAGCCATGATTTTTTTTCCATTTAGTATTGCACTTCAGATGCCACATAAATATTTACATGTCTCCCAGAAGACAATATAAATACAATTTACAATTTTTCTTAATGCGTTCTGTTGCTTTATGAGCATCAGTGACTGTTTTCATCTTTTGTAATAGTTGCCTATCAATCGCTAAATTATCAGTGTGAAAAGATGGATCTCAAAATCTTACATTCACTTTTGAAAAGGGTTCAAATATGCAGATGTTGTTGGAAAACCAAATAATGTGCAGGAGCTGGAGGATTTTTCAGAAGAACACCAGGCAGATGAACTCCTCAGGACAAACAAGGGACTCATAAACGATGTTTGTGTCACATACATAATGTTATGTGAAATGGTTTATTCAAGACAGTACTAAATAAAAAAATAACATGCAATTTTCAAGATCCCTCTTATTTTTGTAAAAAGTATAAACATTCAAGGGATATGTACATTTATGAGCACAACTGTATTTTCTTAGGGAGCCAATATAATGCTGACCATCTATCTCTCTAAAACTTTATGTATAACAATTTGCATGTTGCAAAACTGCAACAGCTGATTGCAAGAATTTAAGCAAAGAGATTTCTAGGCATACCTTTTCTTTTATTCGACACCTGATGTGTGCAAACTACTTTGCTTGTTTTGCTTGCTAAGATTTTTCCTAAGATTTTCTTTGTTAATTCCATGTTCTATAGGTAATCTCTGTCATGCCAATTCAGATTAGCACAGTTGGTTTTCAAATTAATCTATTTTATTTTAGTTCAGGACTCCATAGTCCGGGAGTTTGTAATCTGTTCTTAATCTGTGTTTCAGAAAGACATTTTTAAATTAACTATTCTAGATTATGCCTACTCCTGTCTTAATTTAAACATGATGAGTGAAGAATAAACACCAACCTCCTTTTTCCTCATGTTTTTTCTACTAGTTTCTGGTTCTTCATGTTTTATCCTCCATGTTTCTGGTTCTTCGTGTTTTATTATACAGGTTTCTGGTTCCTCCTGTTTTATTCTCCAAGGTTCTGGTTCACTCATGTCCTCTTCACTCTCCTCTTTAATAAACACCATCTTCACGGCAGCAGATCTCAGTTCACCTGATACTCCTCCAGACATTATATATTCCTGCTTGCTTCAAAACTTAATCACGACTGTGAGGACGAGAATGTTACAAGACCTATCGACCTGATTCAAAACTGTATTATTCTATTTACAGAAACTAAATTTCTAACACTTTGTATTAAACCAACATCACGAAAAAACAACAGAGGGCGCGTTGAAACTAAATTTCTTCTTCTGAGGTTTACTGGAGTTTGTCAAACAAACGTATGTGTTTTAGGGCCACCCGCTGGACTGGAGTGTGAAGCGTTGAGAGGAGGGTAAATAATACTGGGAAAATTAGTGCGTTAATAAGATGCACTAATTTGTTTTCCTTTAAAAATCCGATCTGCACAAATAAAAAGGAACCATAATGAAACAAAAATAAATGAAAGGCCTTAAAATTATAAATTCGCATGGCATTCGATCAACATCAACAGTCTTCATGATTGAGGATTACAAGAGAAGTGACGTCAAATATTTCTGAGAAAATTACATATGGTTCCCAATATATATATATATATATATATATATATATGAAGAGTTCAGATGCAAAACCAGCTAAATCCATCTGACGTATTTCTATAAAAAAAACGCATTTTTTTATCAGGCTCAGATGCATAGGTTTCTATGTAAATACCAGTGCTTCTGATTAGGCTGAGGCTGGAATTTAGCGAGTTTGAAGAAGAAGTATTTGATGGACATATAATATGTGTTGAGAGCATTCATTCAGTATCATTATCTCATTTTTGACCGATATGGCTTTTAACTGGTTTTGCATCTGAACTCTTCATATATAGCTTTGTAATTGATCCGTCTTTGCTTTCTTGTAAGTAAGAATAAATGTCCTGAACCGGAAATGAGCCCTGCATATATATAGCGGCATTTGGCGACACGAAGCGACAAAGTGTTCACCGCTGAAGTGAACGGGACGTTTAGAGTGATTTACTGCGTGTTTAAAGTGGCTGACAAACGACCAGGGATTATGGTTAACACCTTTGTGTTGTTCTTTTTGTGCTCATGGCGTCTGGTTGGTAAGTTTGAGTGTTTTTAATTATGACAGTCCATTCATTTTTATTAATAAACGCTTGCCTTACAGTGGTTGTCATTATCAGCTTCGTATCTCGTAAATGTCTTTACAAATGTAATTTATTAGTATTGACTCCAGCTGTGAAATAGTGGAAGGAAATCCAAAAAAAAATCTGATATTTAGTTTGAAATCAGTCTGATCCACAGACAAATGTTTGTTTCACTTCTGTTTTAATGAGAGAAAAATAACCTGAAACTGAACATCTGAACTTTTATTGGTATTAATGTCTAACAACATAAACACTTTTAATTCTTAAATTCTTATTGCAATTTAACCAACATTCACCAAATCACTTAACTGTAGTCTGTTACAAAATATGTTCCCATTTTTCTGTAGATGTGAGGACAGTATCAGTGTTTGAAGGAGATTCTGTCACTCTAAACACTGATCTCACTGAAGTACAGAAATATTTGTTGATACAGTGGCTGTTCGGAAGCACAAGAATAGCTGAATTTGACAAACTCACACAAACCAACTCGACATATGATGGTCCAGATGAGAGATTCAGAGATAGACTGAAGTTGGATCATCAGACCGGATCTCTGACCATCACAAACACCAGAACCACTGACTCTGGACTTTATAAACTAACAGTTATCATAAACAAAGAGACCAGCTACATGCGTTTCAATCTTACTGTTTATGGTGAGTAGAGAAAACAGTTTTAGCATGACTATTCCTATGGGTCTACTATAAACTAACACCAGAAGTGTGTGCGATGAGACTGATGTCAAAGTATCTGTCATTATCAGAAGCTCCACAAAGTACTTCATCACCAGAAAGATCTTCAATCTCCAGTTTTTTGGAGGTGAATAATATAACCATTAACCAAACTGAGGATGCCAACATTACTGAACTCCATCAGCCATGTTCAGGTACATCACTTATAATAAATGTGAGAACTGATATCAGTTCTTAAAAATATTCACCCTGAAAGTCAGAACGGAAAGCACACTCAAGTTGTTATCAAACATATTCATAAAGCAATTAAAACCGCAAGATTTCACAAGACCGCAAGAGTCCATTTCCTTTTCTTTCCTCTTTGTGATTACACTGTAACAGAAGAAGCAGAAGAGCGACAGCTGTGAAGCAGGTGTCTGAGAATGAGCCGTGATGCTTAATTAAACATTGAGGCAAAAAAAAAAAAAAATTCTCACAGAAAGAGTCACATAATCGCACAGGTTTCTAGGGGAACTGAGATTAAAGAAGAGGCTGAAGCTTTTAAAAGAGTCTTGTTTGGCTAAGCAAAGAAAGTATGTATGCAAACAAACTCAAACATGCATACACTAAAGCTTGTGGTTGTGTTTCCTTCACAATGAATGCTTGAACTCCTAAGTATAACCCCTAAAATCTTTAACTGTAAATGAAAAGGAGGTAAACACACAATTCTGATTCAGCGTTTCTCTTTTTTTCAGATCACATCCTCTGTTGTGGTCTTATTGAAACTGTGATCCGGTTGATTGTTTCTGCTCTGGTGGGTGTGGCTGCTGCTGTCATTATTGTTTATGACATCACATCTACAAGAAGTGAGCTAAACAGAACAAGATAACAGACTGGATATCACCATCAGATCCATGGAGTGAAATTAGACCATCAGTATGAAATAAGCAGAACCTTTAGCTCCAGATATGTTTGTGGGTATAACCCTAGAAATAAAATATGCATTAATATTTCCTGTTAATTAATAAATATTAACATTTTCATTCATTGACCATTTGTTGATTGCATATGCCCAGAATATGACTATTGATGTATTAATCAATCTTGTTTCTGTTGCACTTTTGAAATGACTATCCTAGAAGAAACTGGTGACTTTTAATAAAGTTTTAGTTTTATAACTGAGTGAGAGTATTTCTATTGTTTTACTGTACATCATAAGACCCTTAAACAATTTAATTCAAATAGCAGTTGAATATCATTTACAGAATCCCTTTATTTTGGGAACAGATAAAAAATAAACAGACACATAAAAATTCCTTTATTTTTATAATAGAATATATTTTCACTGGGAACAGTGAAAATATATTCTATACTGCAATAAAGGCTATGGATTAACACTGCATAACTGATATGTTTAGCACTAGTAATGCTCAGTCCATCCTAGTTTGTGTAAACAGAAAAAAAAAACTTCCCTTTAGAGAAATTTTAATGAAACAGTATAATTGATGTTTTTCTCCAGTGTTACAGTTCATACTTAGCAATAATTATAAATCATCAAGACAAGGCAAATTTATTTATATAGCATTTTTTTTTTAGCATTTATTTATGTAAAATAAATTAAATAATCTTTAAAAAAAAAGTCACAACAGTAAAAACAAGGAATTAAAAAAAAATAAAAATAATTTAAAAATTGATTTAAAATGACTTAAACAGTTAAGAATAAAAATGATTATATATAAATACAGTGCAGCCAGTTTGGACGTAGCATAAGAGCTATAAACAGATTCCCCTTGTTTTGAGTGATCCCTGGTATTTCTATCTGACTCAATCCTAATGCTCTGAGTGGTCAGTTATCCCAGAGGAAATTGGTGACTCCACTACAAAATTATCTAACAAAATGATATTGATAAAAGTGCCCAGCTCATAGAAAGTATCCATTACAGAGCTCCAGACTAACATTTGTTAGCAGTGGCAGCACCGCCACTAAGTTCTACAGATGGTGACATCAGAAGCAGATTTGGTAGTGCTGAGGGGTATTGAAAATAAAGCTAATCTCAAATTTACAACTGTTTTGCATTAAAAAGTGTAGTTATTAATAATATACACATTTATTTCTTGGTAATACACAGTTAACAGTAAATGACATAACATGAAGTAGCTGTTTCTCTAGTTTAATTTGATATTTTGCATTCATGTTAACCTAAAACCCACATGCTAAAACAGTGTGTTGTGTTATGGCTGTTTGGGGTGGGGATAGTTGAAATAGTTCATTAAAAATGTTACAACCAACTCCTTATGATGATTCCAATGAGTCCAGTTATCCAATCACATCCTCTATTGAGGCAAAGTCATGTGAGGTTCTTGTTGCACATCAAGAGATTTATGTAAAATGTTTTTCCATCATAGTTTATGCACATCTTCTTGTTGGATAAAAACACTATCCACCTCAAATGAGCACATACATTTTTTTGTGCATGTTCAGAATTTGTTTCCAGCCATCATTCATTGCTTTCTAAACTGTCATCAGGCAATGAAGTGTTTGATTGGTCATTTTACTATTTCCTACTGACAGAGAGCATCATTGACTGACAGAAAATCACTCGATTCATGTCTTTAAGTCTGTACCATATGTTGTCAGCATTATTTCTCTAAATGATGTTTACAATGCATGTATTTCTTTATGTCCTGACTGAGCAACATCTATTTCAGACGAGCAAATTCTAGCATAATTACATAAGCAGTGAATTATTGTACAAGGTAATTTAAGGTATATGCACAAAGAAAGTAAAACATTTTATTCAGATTTCATAATAAGCACCAAAATGGCAGCGCAGTCACTTTTATAACATCATCAGCAACTCAGTTCTTTATTATAGATCAGTGGCATATATAATAATATATAATAATAACTTAATAATGGGTTACTACGGTCATATGGACTTAACAGACACACACACGCAGTGCCGATAAAGTCATTAGATGTAACTGAATATATTGCTATAACGCAAACATCCTGTTTGCATAATACGCTGAAGTCAAACTCATTTGAATATAAGATTAATTTAATTGCACAGCCCTACGGTACAAGAAAGATCTTACTACTGGATTGCAAAATAACAAAAATGTGCCAGTGAAGAATGTCTTGGTATTCTCGCATGTAAAAATGGTGGGCCAGATACAGTTAGCTTGATAATATTTACATAACAATAATAAGTGTTTTTCCTTAATTTTCCCAGCACCAAAGGTAGAACAGTTAACATCAGAGCTTATCGATACTACACTCTTTCATAATTTAGCCACAGGGCTCATTTATTTTTGGGTTCAAATATTCATTCCTACTTACAAGAGAAGCACAAAAGGATGAGTTGCAAAGCTACATGACAGTGCATCTTGCATCTGCATTTTCTAAATACGTCTTAAGAACAACTCAGTCATTTTAAAAACAACAATGAAGAAAAAAAAAAAAAAAAAAAAAAATCTCAGTCTCTTTTAAGTGCTACAGCCTCTTCTTCAGCTTCCTGAACAAGAACAGTCTGTAAAAAGCTTCTACTTTACTTCATGAAAGACTAAGATGAAAGAGTAAGCAAACTACAAGTGACACATATGCATTATAAGGCAACTGAATATAACATAAAACTCATACGAAAACACAATGACATCATTTATACCATGAAGCAAAATGATATACAAGAATAAAACGTTTTGAATTTGTATTTTGCCAAGGAACTCCATCTTTGATTTGATCTGAATCTCATAGTTGATTCTGCTGGTTTTGAAGATGAACATGATTCATTCACTGTGAAAACTTTAGATAATGTTTCTTTGTCATGTCACTTGTAATGACTGGTTAGGACAGATTTATCCAGATCATATTTTAATGCTTGATGCATTATTGTTTCACATTTGGTAGAGGAGCCAGCATCAGATCTGAAAGTGCTGGGTCTGAAGATGATCTACTTACTGTGATGTCTTTTTGTATGTGTGCGTAGACCAGATGAATTATTGAAACGCTTCCCACATGCAGTGCAGTGATACGGTTTCTCTCCAGTGTGGATCCTCTCATGTATTTTCAGGTGTCCTGACATACTAAATCTCTTGTCGCAGTGTGAACACTTGTAAGGTTTTTCTCCAGTGTGAATGTTCATGTGACTTTTAAGTTGTCCATTTTGTAGGAAACTCTTCCCGCACTGATCACACACGTATGGTTTTTCTCCAGTGTGGATTCTCTCGTGTTTTTTCACATTTGCTGAACTACTGAATCTCTTGTCACAGTGTGAACACTTGTAAGGTTTCTCTCCAGAATGAATCATCTCATGTGTTTTCAGAGTTGCGAAATGACTGAATTTCTTGTCACAGTGTGAACACTTGTAAGGTTTTTCCCCAGTGTGAATCCTCTGGTGCTGTTTCAAATGTCCAGCTGAAGTAAAAGTCTTTTCACACTCAAAGCACATGTAATCTCTCACACCAGTATGTATTTTTTGATGTACTTTTAAATGTGGAAGCTGTGAAAATCTCTTTCCACACAAATTACATGAATGTGGCTTCTCTTTTGTATGAACTCTCAGGTGATTCTTCAGGACTGAAGCCCACAAAAATGTTTTGCCACATTGATCACATGCATGCAACTTCTCTCCAGTGTGGATGTTCATGTGATCTTTAAGGTATGCTGCGTGTGAGAAACTCTTCCCGCACTGATCACAACTGAATGGCTTCTTTCCAGTATGAACTCTCATATGTGCCGTAAGGTATCCTTTTAGTCTAAAACTCTTCCCACACTGATTACATGTGTGCGGTTTCTCTCCAGTGTGAATGTTCTTGTGATGCTTGAAGGTTGATGATTGTGAGAAACTCTTACCACATTGATCACAAACGAACGGTTTCTCCCCAGTATGAACTCTCATATGCTCTGTAAGGTATGCTTTTTGTCTGTAACTCTTACCGCACTGATCACATGTGTGCAGTTTCTCTCCAGTGTGGATCCTCTCATGTGTTCTCAGATTTGCTGACTGACTAAATCTCTTGTCACAGTGTGAACACTTAAAAGGTTTCTCTCCAGTGTGAATCCTCTCATGCAGTTTTAAACAGGTAGCTGAAATAAAAGTCTTTTCACACTCAGAGCACATGTACTTTCTCACACCACTGTGTATTTTCTGATGCACTTTTAAATATTGAAGCAGCGAAAAATTCTTTTCACATAAACTACATGAATATGGCTTCTCCTTTGTATGAACTCTCAGGTGTTTCTTCAGCGCTGAAGCTCTCAAAAATGTTTTGTTACATTGATAACATGCGTGAAGCTTCTCTCTAGTGTGGATGTTCATGTGACCCTTAAGGTTTACTAAGTGTGCAAAACTCTTCCCACATTCATCACAAGTCAGCGGTTTCTCTCCAGTATGAAGTTTTATGTGAACATCAAATCTATATTTGCTTGTCAAACTCTTTCCACACAGAGTGCAGGTGAAAGATTTCTTGGCTCTTCTTTTCTTTAAATGTTTCTGTTTGGTTTGAGAGCAACTCAAAGGTTTTTCACCCATTTTAGTATGATTTTTTTCCTCATCTTCACTCTCCTCATTTTTCAACTCTGCAAATAAAAGTAAAAGAGGTTAATTTTCAGTAACTTTCAGTAACCCTGATGAAACCAGATGTAACAGTGTAAAGCAGATAATTGCTATACAAAAGGTTGATAATTTTGATGCAGTTTTATAAATTATATGTCTCTGAAACTTCTTTTGCTCATACTCTTGTAGACACACCATAGTAATGCAAGTAAGCAACAGCCAGTGGGATTCACAGATTCATTCTTCATTTTGACATATGAGGTCATTTACATATTAATTAGTCTGCAGTTTTCCATTTTTTAAGTTTTGTTACATGCTGTTCATACATTGGCAATTATATTTATGCAATTTAATACTTGGAAAATTTCAGTTTGTTTATAGAAACAAGTACCTAACTTTTTCCAAGCAGACTAACATCACTTGTCTAGTGATCAACTCAGCTAGCAAGTAAAGTTCTAGAGCAGCTTTTTTGTTCTGTCCTAACATTCAGTGAGCAATATTAGATAGTATACATTTTAATACTTAGCCAGTTTGCACTGAGCACTAAAACAGCTTCTTTCTTTTTTTCCATTTGGAAGATGGAACCATAGATTCATTAAAGGCTTAAATCACCCAAAAAAAGGAAATTCTGTCATTAATTACTCACCCTTGTGTCATTTCCCACCTGTAAGACCTTCCAAACACAAATGGAGATCTTTGGATGAAATCCAAGAGCTTTCCCTCCATTGGCAGCAACGAAACATACATTCAAAGCACAGAACAGTAGGAACGACATCGTTAAAGGGGTCATCAGATGCCCATTTTCTCTGTGTGGAAAGACGGTCTTGTTTACATTAGCCGCATTTAGCCGCTAAACTTCCTAACTATCACATTATAAATTCTCAAAAGATTCATAAAAAACGCTTATTTTCACCTTGCTGTAAATGAAGCTGGATCATGAATGATTTGCGCGAACATAGACGGATATATGTAGATCAGGAGGCGCATTCCCTTCACAAACAAACATAATCTACTGCATCTTCAGCAGCTCAGATGTCCGGAGTAAATGACGACCACTATGTTCATTATTACACCCAGCAACACAACACCTCAATCGCTCAATCTGAGATTTTCTTGTCTAACTTACATCCCTGCTCCGGCATCAAAACATGGAAAGTTTCTGGACTGTTACAGCTGATCTGAGGTAAGATGCTCATGTCAATCAACTATGGTGGGAGCGACCTCTGTGGGTGTGACAGCACACCGACAGGCATCTGAGAACAACTCGATTTGAAAAAGGGGATATTATTTTTACAGATTAATTAAAAACCACTGCATGGATTTTTATCATTATAGGGTAGATTTGTACATACACTGCCAACACACATTAATGTTCAAACAGCATGAAAAAGTGAACTTAGCATCCAATGACCCCTTTAAAGTCCTCTTCAGTTTACCCTCAATTTTATTAAGTGATGCAAGTGCTTTGTTTACACAATAAAACATAATTTTCAACTTTGTTTATGAAAATATTGATCTGCATTGTGTTTACAAGAGCATTACAATGCATTTGTACTGTGTTCATGTCATAGAAGACTCACGTCAACACAATGCACACGAGTGAGCGTTAGAGTACCACAACACGTGTATTGGATAATATTTTGTAAATGAAGTGGTAATTATGTTTTTTATGCAAACAAAACACTCATACTCACTTAATAATAGTGGATTACTTAATAATATCCTTAATGACATGGATTACTTGATGTCTTTCCTGCTGTTCTAGACCCTGAATGTGCAAACTGTATGGCTGACTATAGAGAAACAGAGGGCTTTCAAATGTCATCTAAAATATCTTAAATTATGTTCCGAAGATAAACAAAGGTCTTACAGAAGTGGAATGACACGAGGGTGAGTAATTAACAACAGATACTTGGGATATACTGAAGTATATTTGATTGTGCTAACGTGAAACTAATGCAAATATACTTCAGGTACACTTTAAATATCTAGTATTTAAAGATCAATATTATACAGATGTCCTACAATCCGTAGCTATATTAAAACAAGCTTTAGATTTAATATTAATAAACATCCATTGTGCAAAAAAGAAATACTCCAAATAAAGTTTAATTATTAAACTAAATTATTAATTATTTAATTGGAACGTCAAATAATAATTACCCAAGTACTCTGTTGTGGTATTGAGAATTATGACATTTCGCTGGTCTCTAAAATGTAGATGTCATAGTAACCATTAATATAAATAACTTTCATTAAAACTGCGGTCCATAACTATTTTGTGGGAGACCTTAGCAAATATAATTTGTCATTACCATTTTGTCCATCAGAGAAAGATAAGTGCAGACAGAAGAGATAAAACATGCCATATTCTATGCATGTCATATCTTTTTTTGTGCAAGCATAACACAACACCAAATACAGTGTCACTGATGTACAATTTTTTATTTTAGTGTCACTGATTACATTAATAAACAGGTAAACATTTCGCCAACAAAATGTTTGAGATTACACTGACAAAAAAACTAAAACAAAGTGAATCTGATGTGTCTCAGGTTTTGAGCTCAACAATTGTGCAATTGTAAAAAAAATAATAATAATAAAAGAAAAAAAAAAAAAAGAAATGAGCGAAAATAAAATGTAAGTTTAAACACTGTAAGGAAAATTAAGCCGCCATTCTTTACATTAAGTAATCTGCAGGCACACTGTTAAATATTCGTTAGCTTAATGTACCACAAATTCATTAAAAATGAATGGATAAACACCAACCTCCTTGTTCCTCGTGTTTTATACTCAAGGGTTCTGATTCCTCCTTTTTATTCTGCAGGGTTCTGGTTCACTCGTGTCCTCCTCACTCTCCTCTTTAACAAACATCATCTTCACAGCAGCAGATCTCAGTTCAGATGGTACTCCTCAAAACTGTATTTTTTCTATTTTCAAAACAACATTTCTAACAGTTTGTATTAAAACAGCATCACGATAAAACAGAGATCACGGTGCAAAGAATCTTCTTTCTCTAAGGTTTATTAGTGTTTGGCAAACGAACGTATGTGTTTTAGCGCCACCCGCTGGACTGGAGTGTGAAGCGGCGGAGGTGGGAAAAATTAGTTGGTGCGTGTACAAGATGCGCTGATTTGTTTTCCTTTAAAAAAAATCCGATCTGTATCAAAGAAAGGAACAATAATAAAAGGAAAAAAAGGAAAGTCCTTAAAATTATAGACATGAATAATCTCATGTGTTTTCAGAGTTGCTAAATGACTGAATCTCTTGTCGCAGTGTGAACACTTGTAAAGTTTTTCTCCAATGTGAATCCTCTGGTGCTGTTTCAAATGTCCAGCTGAAGTAAAAGTCTTTTCACACTCAAAGCACATGTAATCTCTCACACCAGTATGTATTTTCTGATGTACTTTTAGCTGTGGAAAACTCTTTCCACACAAATGACAAGAATGTGGCTTCTCCTTTGTATGAACTCTCAGGTGATTCTTCAGGGCTGAAGCCCACACAAATGTTTTGCCACACTGATCACATGCGTGCTGCTTCTGTCTAGTGTGGATGTTCATGTGCTCCTTAAGGTTTGCTGAGCGTGCAAAACTCTTCCCACACTGATCACATCTGTATGGTTTCTGTCCTGTGTGGATCCTCTCATAGACATCCGTGTGTGCTTTACAAACTCTAAATGTGTCATTTTACTAGTTCTTATGTGTATTTAAATGTCTGAACCTAAAATAAACGTTATTTGGTTGAAAACACAGTTTGATTATATGACAAGCGCAGCAAGCGTGTCTCTGTCAACGCGTGAAAACACAGTTTGAATTTGGCAGTTGTGTAACGTCGAACGTTCTAAATCCCATATGTGGGACACAGAAATAAGAATCCCACATGTGGGTACCGCTCAAAGGGTTAAATATTCAAACAGTAATTTTATGTGCTTTCACTTGTCAATTTTTTACACTAGTGTGGTCCATTTACATTATCTTGCCTAGGGCCCCACAACGCTACAGGCCAGCAGTGATGCTCACTTTACACAGATTGCTCAATGTGCAATACTTCTCAGATTGCTCAGTGTAATATTGTTTGTGGTTACATGTTCATTTTCTAACACCAGTCAGGAGCAGTGCAATTTCATTGTATGCAGAATAACAATAAAGGCTTTTAGTTCAATTTGATTTAAAAGCTTTATTTAGACATATAAAACAAAGCCCAAAACATCATGGCTTTTCAACGATTAAAATTTAAATGATAAAATTACTTTGTTTTTTTTTTCTTATGCAAATACAACCAGCAGACCATAAATGTTGTTGATAAGTTATAAAAAGTAAAGATAATGTATTAATTAAAAGATAATATTTAATAATTACTCAAAGAAAAAGTTAACATTAATTACTGAAAGTAAAAGTAAAAACTCATGAAATGATCTGACTTACAAGTAGGAATAGTTATACATATACATGCCAGACCAGTATGTGGCACTGTAATTCGTCCACAAAGATACACTAAAAACAGAGGCTTAGAGCATGAGCATAAACCTTGTGCACTGTGTACAAACCCAACATAACAATAAGAAAAGCTAGTAGGCTTTTAGAAATGCTAATGGGTTTTAATAGCTTCTGCAGCACAAACACAAGCATGTAGTCCACCATTGTTTTTGCTGTTATGTGATGTAGCGGTGTCTGACTGGGGTTGCAACGTGGGTTGATGACATCATTATTTTCCAAAATATATGGATTGGCTGTATGCACAAAATTGCAAATGTGTCATTTTCAGATGCATCACTTTGGGACCCGGTTAAAAAAAAAGACTCCCAAAATGCTGGATCCATCTAGACAAAACACAATAAAATACAACATATTTACAAATATATAGCTAAATGCATCTTTATGTGTACAAGGCCTTACTGTGATATTTTTTTGTATGCCTTTGTAGATTAGATGAACTATTGAAACGCATCCCACATTCAGTGCAGTGATACGGTTTCTCTCCAGTGTGGATCCTCTCATGTTTTTTCAGATGTGCTGACCGATAGAATTTCTTGTCACAGTGTGAACACTCATAAGGTTTCTCTCCAGTGTGGATCCTCTCATGTATTTTCAGGTCTCCTGACTTATTGAATATCTTGTCACAGTGTGAACATTTATAAGGTTTCTCTCCAGTGTGGATCCTCTCGTGTGTTTTCAGATGTGCTGCCCAATTGAATCTCTTGTTGCAGTGTGAACACTCAAAAGGTTTCTCTCCAGTGTGGATCCTCTCATGTATTTTCAGGTCTCCTGACATATTGAATCTCTTGTCACAGTGTGAACACTTGTGAGGTTTCTCTCCAGTGTGGATCATCTCATGTTTTTTCAGATTTGTTGACCGATTGAATCTTTTGTCACAGTGTGAACACTTGTGAGGTTTTTCTCCAGTGTGGATCATTTCATGTGTTTTCAGGGCTCCTGACTTATGGAATCTCTTGTCACATTGTGAACATTTATAAGGTTTCTCTCCAGTGTGGATCCTCTCGTGTGTTTTCAGATGTGCTGGCCGATTGAATCTCTTGTCACAGTGTGGACACTTATAAGGTTTCTCCCCGGTGTGGATCCTCTCATGTGATTTCAGGTCTCCTGACTTATTGAATCTCTTGTCACAGTGTGAACATTTATAAGGTTTCTCTCCAGTGTGGATCCTCTCGTGTGTTTCCAGATGTGTTGACCGATTGAATTTCTTGTCACAGTGTGAACACTCAAAAGGTTTCTCTCCAGTGTGGATCCTCTCATGTATTTTCAGGTCCCCTGACTTAATGAATCTCTTGTCACAGTGTGAACACTTGTATGGTTTCTCTCCAGTGTGGATCATCTCATGTTTCCTCAGATGTGCTGACCGATTGAATCTCTTGTCACAGTGTGAACACTCATAAGGTTTCTCTCCAGTGTGGATCCTCTCATGTATTTTCAGGTCTCCTGACTTAATGAATCTCTTGTTGCAGTGTGAACACATATAAGGTTTCTCTCCAGTGTGGATCCTCTCATGTGTTTTCAGATGTGATGATTGACTGTATCTCTTGTTGCAGTGTGAACACCTGTATGGTTTTTCTCCGGTGTGGATGTTCATGTGTTTCCTAAGGTTTGCTGATTGTGTGAACCTTTTCCCGCACTGATCACAAGCGTATGGCTTCTCTCCAGTATGAATTCTCATGTGACGCTCAAGACTTGTTTTGAGTGTGTAACTCTTTCCACACTGAGTGCAGGTGAAAGATGGGTTGGCTTTTCTTTCATTTACATCTTTCTGTTTGGTTTGAGAGCAACTCAAAGGTCTTTCTTCAGTTTTGACATGATTTATCTCCTCAGCTTGACTTGATTCTTCATTCTCCTCTTTTGCTTCAATCAGCTCTGAAATAAAAGTAAAAATGATTAATTTTCAGTCATTTTTAAAAAAAAAATGTAAACATAAGAGTGAACCCTGATGTAAGGGCACCAGACTAACATTTGAGAGCAGCACTACTAAGTTTTACAGATGGTGGCGCCAGAAGCAGCTGGAGGCTGGTGTGAGGGACATCAAAATGAAAGATAATTTAATCATAAAATTACTACTGTTTTGCATTAATAAGTGCACTTATTCATAATATTAGATGTTAATCTCTTGGCAATACAGATTTGAGGAGCTTGAGTTCAGAAGCATGCAAAATATACTTTTATTAATATCAGTAACATGCAAAATCTAATTGTTTCATCCACTGGATTTATGCATTATATTAATATCCATTTCTGAGGTGTCTTCCCACCCCTTTGGGTGTGGTTATGTTCCCCTGTGTGTGCTCTCTCTCCCCCTCTATCCCTGCATCCCAATGTTCATCCTATCCATCCTAAATAGTATGTGAGATTACAATAAGTGTGTCCCAAAGCATAGTATGCTGAAAAGAGTATGCCAAAAGTCCCCGGATGGTCTACTATTTCAGACTGATTTTTTTAAGTTTGGATCAGTGCATTCTCTAATGGCTAATATTGCTCACAAACCATTGCACTTTGGCAAAGGATTTGATCTAGAAGTACAAACACAAATAAAATAAATTTAAGAAACAAAAAACATGACAGATGTGCACAACTGGTGGTTAGGTAGAGATGTTTAGAAAAAGGGTTTGAGTTACTAACATTTAACCTGGTAAAACTATCTGCAACAGCAATGTAAACTTGTACAAACATCCATTTGATTGTTAACTTTTAAATGCATCACTATGCAGAAAATATGAGCAGAGATATAAAGAAAAGTTTTCATCATTAAAGTGGCCTGCCTTCCAAAAAACAAAATGTGTTGTGATTGGTTAGTGAGGACAAACGCGTGGATTAGCATGTGAAACGTAAAAATATCCAGTCAGAAATTGAATTGACAGAAGCATAACAAATACAGTCATGGCACAGCACAAAACGATTTGGACAGAAGAGATGGAGGATCTACGACTTCACCCAAACCCTTTTCTTTTTTTTCCCATGAATTTTATGTCAAAATCATTCCAAACACCATTATTGCCAATTCTTCCTGCCTATTGTCCACCATGTTTATTCTCAAATGTTTTTAACAATTTGAAATTACATGACAAATATTATACTGTAAAATAAACATTATACATGATATAAACAATTATACACAAGATGATCTGTATGCAAGGTTTTATATAAAAATATTAAAGCATTTACAAACTTTCACCATTTTAATAGCTTTTTTGTTTCATAGAACATAATACTCCATTTCTTTCCTAAAAGAAAAAAGCAGGGTTTTTTGTTCTCATGTTTGTGGTCTCTCACATTTTGAAGATAAGATTTTAGTAGGAGAGAGAGAAAGGGGTGGGATCAGGGAAAGGTCCACAAGCCGGGATTCGAACTCCGCGCGCTATTTGTCGGCTCGCTAACCACGAGGCTACTGGCGCGGATGAATCTGCTAGTTTTTAAGAAGAAGATGAACTTTATCTAAAGCTTCACAATGAATAATGTTTCTTTGTCATGTCGCTTATAATGTCTAGATAGGATGGATTTATTCAGATGATATTTTATTGCTTAATGCATTATTGTGTCACATTTAGTGAAGACATGGCCTCAGACCTGAAAGTGCTGGATCTGGAGATGATCTACTTACTGTGCTTGTTTTTTGTATGTCTGTGTAGAGAAGATAAACGATTGAAATGCATCCCACATGCAGTGCAGAGATACGGTTTCTCTCCAGTGTGGATCCTCTCGTGTCTTTTCAGCTGTCCTGATTCACTAAATCTCTTGTTGCAGTGTGAACACATATATGGTTTCTCTCCAGTGTGAATCATCTCGTGTTTTTTCAGGATTCCTGACCGATTGAATCTCTTGTCACAGTGTGAACACTTGTATGGTTTTTCTCCAGAGTGAATCCTCTCATGCAGTTTGAAATAGTATGCTGAAGTAAAAGTCTTTTCACACTCACAGCACACAAACTCTCTCACACCAGTATGTATTTTCTGATGCACTTTCAAACGTTGCAGCAGTGAAAAACTCTTTCCACACAAATTACATGAATGTGGCTTCTCTTTTGTATGAACTCTCAGGTGTTTCTTCAGGTCTGAAACCCTCAAAAACATTTTGCCGCATTGATCACATGTGTGCAGTTTTTCTCCAGTGTGGATCTTCATGTGCATCCTAAGGCTTGACGATTGTGTGAAACTCTTCCCGCACTGGTCACATGTGAACGTCTTCTCTCCGGTATGAACTCTCATGTGAACATCAAGACTATATTTGCTTTTCAAAGTCTTTCCACACTGAGTGCAGGTGAAAGATTTCTTGGCTCTTCTTTTCTTTAAATCTTTCTGTTTAAAAGGATTTTTCTCCTCAACTTCACTCAATTCTTCATTCTCCTCACTTTCTTCATTAAACTCTAAAATAAAAGGAAAGACAGTTCATTTGTCAGTAACTTTGCGCACTAAACTAAACGACTAAACGCGTCTAACAACCGCATGCGATTTATCATGCAGCCCTAACTGTATTGTTTGCAGGGAAGAGAAGCTGTTTTATCACATTGCATAATAATCCAAATTTTTTTCTCTTAAGTTCTGTAGAATATGCTTTACAATGTTGATGTGATTAGCGTGAAAACAGTGTCGCCTGCTGGACACTCAATGCCACTTTAGCCATCATGTACTTATCCAAATAAAAGTCTGTGTTCAAATAAATGTACAATTATTATCATTGTAAATATAAAATTTTCTAGGGCCAAGAAGGAGAATCAGAGATTGTGGGTCACATACAGTGAACAGAATGTTGAAACACAAAATGGAGCTTGTATTTTAGCATTTTAAAATGCTAGCCTGATGTACAGTGAAATGCTAAAAGACATGCAGATGAATCCATACACAATGTTTAATTAAACATTAAGCATTCTCATGCCTTTAGAAAACCGTAAGGAAGAAAATGCTTCTGGATTAAGACAACGTTATTAAAAGTTCATATTTTGGGCTCATCTGTTTTTCTGCACAGTATGATGTATTAGTATGGTGTGTACAGAATGTGCTCTTTTAATATCACTTTCTTGTGCATTATGCATTTTTATATAAGAGGAAAAAGCTTAACATGTAAATAAACGTGCTGTGTTCACATTTTGGGCTTATATGCATTTCTGTACATAGTATATGTTTAACAATTTGGTCTTTATCACTATCTTGGTGCATAAAGCCACATGAATCTTTATGTGTGTACAGCATTTTACAATGTCTCTGTTCAAGTTCTGCTAATTCACAAGACGAGAGATTATAATCACAAAGGTAATGTTAATTATTAAACTAAACAAAAATCAAAACTTTCAAAAACACAAAATGAGATTCTTTTATTAAGTTATAGGCAGTGGGTTTAATCTGTGCCATTATTAATAGATTTACTATCCAGGCGTCATCTTGTCATCTCCATTACCTGCTTCCCTTGGTGTTTTTACTCGTAGAAATGGTGAAAAAATAATGCTGGACACCGCGTTGTCCAGTCTTCTCTCAAAAAGATGATCTGAGTTACTATTGCAATTCTCGATGCAGCATGAATGATAATGCTGCCTTAAATGCAATAGTGGAAAGGCAGCGCTATTCTGCAAGTATGGCAGATAAACAAAGCAGTTTACCAGAACTCAGTGTGGCGTGACGTCATATTCTCATTGTCTATTCACAACAGAGCTGAACTCAGTGAGCAATAATCCGTCTGACTATCGTCAATCAGCACAACCCTAAATCCTACTGCTCAAAATACCTGTTTTTTCTTCTTTTAAAAAGTCCACCACTATCTCTTGAGCTGAGCTGGATGGCGCCATTTTGGCCGGAGTGAGACAAGCCTTGAGTGAGCAACAGATTTAGATTTATGTCTGCTCCAATCCAGATGCGATTCCATCCAAGCTGCCTTTCATAAAGACGGATAATTTCAACGATCGGACAAGTTTGACAATATCACATTAAAAAATTGCTGACATGGAAGACCATAGCAGAAGATTCAATGTATGGTTAGTCGGCCTCAGAAGGTGTTGAGTGAGATGACTGTAACCACTTTTTAAAGGTGAACCTGCCCAAATGGATACATTACATTGCAAACAGAAAAAACAAGTTGAACACGCATGTATTCAGACAAGCCAGCTAACTGCCCCGCACAGTTATATTTAAACTGTTGGACTACACTGATGGCGAGGGCCATATACCCAGTCAAGTTTGGCAGTGAAACTCTTCATTACTTTCCAGAGTACAGCGCAGACACCACTAACTTTACACAAATTTAAAAACATTCCTTGACATTAAAGACATTAGGCTGTTATGCGTAACTGTAAAAATAAAGGACAATAATGTGAGCAGGATTGCCAGGTTTTCACAACAAAATCTGCCCAATTGCTACTCAAAACTAGTCCAAAAGTGGCCCAAACGTGTTTCGAGGGGGATCCCCCAGTAAAAATGGTGTTCTGGAGGGTAAAATAAATGTTTTTAGTGGGATTCCCCTGGTAAAATTACCTTTGCAGCTGAAAAATCTTACGTTATTGGGGTTGTTTCAACCCGCGGACATTAAAAACAACCCGTGGCAACAGTGTTAAAGTAGCCAAATTCTGCGGGAAAACCACGGACTTGGCAACACTGAATGTGTGTGTGTGTGTGTGTGAGAGAGAGAGATGCTTTCCATTCAGTAACGACCTGTTCTAGCAGACATTATCAAGTATGGAAAAAACAAGTCTAAAAGCATTCACTATGTGTATAAGTTAGAATTCCCTTTATAATTCAAATGATCATATATATATATATATATATATATATATACACTACCGTTCAAAAGTTTGGGGTCAGTACATTTTTATTGTTTCTTTTTTTTTTTTTAAGAAATTAATACTTTTATTCACCAAGGATGTATTAAGTTAATAATTTAAAGTTTATTAAAAGTTAATAATAAATAATTTACATTGTTATAAAATATTTATATTTTGAATAAACACTGTACTTTTTAAACTTGTTATTCATGAAAGAATCCTCAAAAAAAAAATTACAGGTTCCAAAAAATATTTGGCAGCACAACTGTTGATATTATCCAACACTGATCATTCTAATAATAAATCCACATATTAGAATGTTTTCTGAAGGATCATGTGACACTTAAGACTGGAGTAACAGCTGATAAAAATTCAGCTTTTCATCACAGGAATAAATTCTATTTTAAAGCATGTTAATTATTTTATATTGTAAAAACATTTTGCAATATTACTGTTTTTTTTTTTTTTTTCTATATTTTTAATCAAATAAATGCAGCCTTGTTGAGCATAAAAGACTACTTTAAAGACTATTACAAGTCTTACTAACCCCAAACTTTTGAACGGTAGTATATATATATATATATATATATATACATAGTATATATTGTGTGTATATATATATATACACAAATATACATATATTGTAATCATTTGTAATGGAAGGACCCCCCTGACCCACCATCCCCCATATATATATATATATATATATACTTTTTTTTTTAACTATTCGAGCACTGATTCAAGATGAATGATAGAATACAGAAATACAGAATGAAGAATAAAGACCAACCTCCTGGTCCCTCCTGTTTTACTTTCCAGGGTTCTGGTTCCTCCTGCTTTATTCTCCAGGTTTCTTGTTCCTCCTGTTTTATTCTCCAAGGTTCTGGTTCCTCATATGTTATTTTAAATGGTTCTGGTTCCTCCTGTTTTATTCTCCAGGGTTCTGGTTCAGTCGTGTACTCCTCGCTCTCCTCTTTAACAAACACCATCTTTACAGCAGCAGATCTCAATTCAGATTTTACTCCTCAAAAGTGTATATTTCTATTTTCAGAAACAACATTTCTAACAGTTTGTATTAAAACCGCATCACGATAAAACAACAGAGATCACGGTGAAAAGAATCTTTCTTCCTCTGAGGTTTAATGGTGTTTGGCAAACAAACGTATGTGTTTTAGCGCCACCCGCTGGACTGGAGTGTGAAGCTGCGAGAGGAGGGAAAATAATACTGGGAAAATTACTTAGACTCGCATGGTATTTGATGATATTGTTTGACCAATATCGCACCTTTGTACGTCTTGTTAAAATTGCTACAAAAATAGGTGTTAGAGATTATATCAGAATTAGCTTTATCAGAAGAATAAAAATTAGCTTTAGTGTGTTTGCAGGCACACAAGGAATTGTTGTGAGGAATTTGTTGTTGTTGTTGTTGTTTTTTAAGGTGCTCATGGTACATACTAGGGTTGCAACAACTAATCGATAAAATCGATTATTATCGATAATGAAAATCGTCGACAACGATTCCCATTATCGATTAATCGGTCCGCCCACAGTGCACGTACAACTTCACAGAATCACGTCAAATTACAGCACAGAATGACGCATTTCTATAGACACAATGCATCTAAAAATAGTGTAGGAAACATATGAGATGCTGCAGGAGAGTTACGTGATCCCAAAACATGAGAATTCCTTATTTTAAACTTGAAGCTAATAGCGTAATGGCTTGCCCTGTGAGGCGCTTTAAGATCCGTTCCTCAGCATGAAAACTTTAAGATTACGGCCATATCCTTATCTGTAAATGTCACAAATTCACACAAGCATTTCCATTTATGCATACAAGTCCATTCTGACAGTCTGTGTTAAGTTTAAATCTTTACTGAATGAGCATGTCAGACTGGAACACAGACAGGGAGACAATTAATACTCAGCGCAAAAACATTCATTGTGCTGAAACATCTGTCGTTGAATGTTAAATTTAGATTTAAAATACAACATGTAACGCACGTATTTATGGAGGGTAGGAACTGTAAAGTAGGGCTGTGACGGTGGCAGATTTTTACCGCCGCGGTGGTAATGGACCAACTACCGCCGGTGGCGCGGTGTTTTTATATATATCAAAATAAATGAGGCTCAAACATTATTAACAAACGTGCGTGTTTATTTTAGCAATTCCGTCAGTGAACAAGCAGCCTACAAAACGCTAAAATAAATCTCAGAAATAATACATTTAAATAAGAAAGTAGCCTAAATAAGTGTTAAATAGGCTATTAAACAAATATTCGTTCCAAAAAATTCCTAACAACCTCGACAGCTCATCAGAATTACTGGCCCGAGTCCGACTGGAACCTGTCTTTTTTCTCTTTCTCTACCCCATTGCGCAGCTGCTGTTTTTAATAGCGAAGTAATTACATTTATTTTCGTTTCTTTAGTTTATAAAGTTAATTTAGAAGTATATCTGGAACACGTTTTTTTTTTTTTTTTTTTTTTTTTTTTTTTTTTTAAAGTAACGACCAAGCGGCCAGCGGCAGACAGATCAATTTAGCCTTCTCAAGTCATCACGATTTAAATTAAAATCCATAGATATAAAAAACTTAAAGCATATCACAATATTAGTTTAATCGTTTAACCTAGATAAATGTGTGCTATTAGGCGCATATTCAGTCGTTTGTGCGGAGAGTGAAAGCTACAGCTCTTTGCAGGACATGGAGGCGCCAGCGCTATGTGAAACTTCATTTTTGCTCATAAAGGTAAGAGTAATACATTTACCTTAAATTATTACTTCACTACTATAAAACGAAATAATTTAAAACGAAAACAAAACTCTTTCATTAGCTATAGGACTAATCCATAAAGATGCATTTAGGCACTAAAAGCACGTCCAGTGAGCAGATGGCGAGTCAGGATCGTCAACTTCATCTTTGCGACACTGACTCAGACAATACTAGTTTATTAATAAATAATTTTGAATATCTCCTTACTTTTTCCCCGGCACCTTCATGGTAATTGCTTTAGCTGGGGCTTTGCGGCCAGCTTAAGCTTACTGCGTGCATTTGAACGCGGAACTCTGCGCTGAAGGCATTTGCGCTCGCTGCTGCTGCTGCTGTTGGCGGGACACTAAACACCGCCACGGCAGAATAAAGAGCAGAAACACTGTATTTTATGCTTGTTATAGTGTGTTTTTCTTCAGATATTTGTCTTTTCTCTTTATTACGACAGGTGGTCTAATAAATTGTTAAGCACTGTGCTTTCATGGCATTCAGAATATGGAATAGTGTAATCTTGACAAAAAAATAAAAATTGGAATTTTAAAGCCAACTAATCGATTAATCGAAAAAATAATCGACTAACTAATCGATTGTCAAAATAATCGTTAGTTGCAGCCCTAGTACATACACACATACATATCACCGAAAACATTTAAATAGTAGTCACTTCAGTCAATTTATGAATCGCAGGTTTTTCAAGAACACACAAGCAAAAGTAAATGATTCCAGCCATGTTTTATTAGCAACTTATCAGTTACTGCCATTAGCGAAGCGTTATAGAGTTACATTATGTAGAAGTAAATGCTATAAAAATTAATTTATACCTGTATCTTTTAGGATTTTAAATAGTGGACTGCAGTAATTGTGGTGGTATTTTAACTGTTGTTCTTGTTTTGTGTGGTTGTTGTGTTTTGCTGCAGCTTGAGTCCAAGACACATTTTCTGCAAAGGGCAATAAAGTTTTTATAATTGATAGCGAGTGTGTGATGACAACAGTGACATCAAATGCTTTGTAAAAAAAACGGTAAAATTCCGGCAGCTGGGGTGCCGGAAAAAAACCGTAAAATAACAGGCACATTAAATAACAGTATTTTTCCGTAATTCAAAAAACACATTTTTTCTGTAATTTTACACAAGATTTTCTGTATTTTCTTGAGCTTTTAATATTCAATATGGAACTTTACTTAAATATTGAGGAAAGTTACATAAAAAAACATGAAATTATCCATTTTGAACACTGCTTTAATTCAAATAATCAGCCATAAAACAGTGTTTTAATAATTTATTCATCTGCAAGAGTATAACATCTCAAATGCAAGAATATTAATATAGCATAACTGCAATTTACTTATATTCTTTGTTTAAAACTACAACAATATAATAACAGCAACAATATTCAAATAAACAAATTACTCCAAAAGTTAAAATTTCTGCAACAACACAATTTATAACTGCAACAGTATAAAATTATTAAAAAAATCAAAGCTGCAGCAATATACAATAAAAGGAATTTTTCAAATCTGTAAAAATGTAACAATTTGATAAACAAATCCGAACGACCTGGGAACAGATTAATTCATCTTGACAACATCTTGCTAATCAATGAAAGAACCTTCGGACTGACTGCTGTTAGCTTTCTTGATGTGGTCTTCTCCACTTTTGATCCCTTCTCAGGGTTCATCTTAAAGGCATCTGTTCAATGAAAAAAACTTTAGTAATAAAACATAGACTGTAACATATGCTCCAAATATAGAAATAATAAAAGCAGAGTAATTAGAATTTGCATAGGGCATGCTTGTGGAGGATATTTGCTATAAAGACATGTATGTGAGAGGATGTTATGTGTGAGACAGACATATTGTAAGAGAGTGTGTTATGTGAATGTGTGTGAGGATGCGTGTGTGTGAGAGTGTGAGTATGTGAGGGTGTGTGTGTGTGTGTGTGTGTTTGAGAGAGTGTGAGTATGTGAGGATGCGTGTGTGTGAGTATATGAGTATGTGTATGAGATTGTGAGTATGTGAGGATATGTGTGAGTATATGAGTATGCATGTCTGAGAGTGTGAGTATATGAGTATGCGTGTGTGAGATTGTGAGTATGTGAGGATGCGTGTATGAGATTGTGAGTATGTGAGGATATGTGTGAGTATATGAGTATGCATGTCTGAGAGTGTGAGTATATGAGTATGCGTGTGTGAGATTGTGAGTATGTGAGGATGAGTGTATGAGATTGTGAGTATGTGAGGATATGTGTGAGTATATGAGTATGCGTGTGTGAGTGTGTGAGTATATGAGTATGCGTGTATGAGATTGTGAGTATGTGAAGATATGTGAGTATATGAGTGAGTTTATGAGTATGCATGTGTGAGAGTGTGAGTATATGAAGATATGTGAGTATATGAGTATGCGTGTATGAGATTGTGAGTATGTGAAGATATGTGAGTATATGAGTGAGTTTATGAGTATGCATGTGTGAGAGTGTGCATGTGTGAGAGTGTGAGAGTATATGAAGATATGTGTATATGAGTATGCGTGTATGAGATTGTGAGTATGTGAAGATATGTGAGTATATGAGTATGCGTGTGTGAGATTGTGAGTATGTGATGATGTGTGTGTGTGTGAGTATGCATGTGTGAGAGTGTGAGTATATGAGTATGCGTGTGTGAGATTGTGAGTATGTGAGGATGCGTGTGTGTGAGTATATGAGTATGCGTGTTTGAGAGTGTGAGTATATGAGTATGCGTGTATGAGATTGTGAGTATGTGAGGATATGTGAGTATTAGGGCTGCACGATTAATCGAACGATGTCGTGAGGCGCGTTTAGTCAATGAAGCCGGTACTTTGATTAGTAGCTCCATCACGTGCGTTCAGCTGGAGCGGCAAGTAATACACAGAGCCGTAAAGCACTGACAAGCTACGCCAAAATCGCGCTCAAAATCGAATTCGATTTTGCGGCCGATTTGGCGTAGCTTGTCAGTGCTTTACGGCTCTGTGTATTACTTGCTCTGTGTACTGAACGCACGTGATGGACTTTACTGAACGCACGTGATGGAGCTTTACTACTAATCAAAGTAGTGAGTATATGAGTATTGTGTAAACGTGATTATGTGAGGATGCATGTGTCGATTAATCGTGCAGCCCTAGTGAGTATATGAGTATGCGTGTGTGAGATTGTGATTATGTGAGGATGCATGTGTGTGAGTATATGAGTATGCATGTGTGAGAGTGTGAGTATATGAGTATGCATGTGTGTGAGTGTGAGTATGTGAGGGTGTGTGTGTTTGAGTATGTGAGTGTGTGTTTGAGAGTGTGAGGATGCGTGTGAGAGTGTGAGCATGTGAGGATGTGTGTGAGCATGAGGGTGTGTGTATGTGTGTTTGAGAGAGATGAGTATGTGTGTGTGTGAGTGAGTGTGTGAGAGAGTGTGAGGGGAGTATGTGATGTGTGTGTTTGTGAGAGTGTGAGTATGTGAGGATGGGTGTGTGACAGTGAGTATGCGTGCACCTGGTATTTATCACGTTATGGGGACCAAATGTCCCCACAAGGATAGTAATACCAGTAAATTTTGACCTTGTGGGGACATGTTTTAGGTCCCCATGAGGAAACAGGCTTATAAATCATGCACAATGAGTTTTTTTGAGGAAGTAAAAGTGTGCTCAATCTCCTGTGAGGGCTAGGTTTAGGTGTAGGGTAGGTGTAGGGCCATAGAAAATACGGTTTGTACAGTATGAAAACCATTACGCCTATGGAATGTCCCCATAAAACATGTAAACACAATGTGTGCGTGTGTGTGTGTGTGTATGTGAGGATGTGTGTATGAGAGTGAGTCTGTGTGTGTTGTTATTTTTTTTTTACCTTTGCACAAACTCTAGCGTTGCTCCTTGGTCTCCTGGGTATGAAATGTTGAAGCAGTAGTACGAGGCAAACATCAGCTTCAGAGCATCACTGAAGATGGTGATGTGGCTGTTTACTACGACTTGGTCCACAGAAAACATAAAGTTCTCTGCTGTCAAGCGGGAACTTCCTGTTGTTATACATTAGAAAAAGAAGGGATCAGTAACACTGTGACAAACTTAAATTCCTGCAATATTAAATGGTTTTCCTTTAAAAATATTCAAACATCTTTGTGCAACTCTCACCCTTTTACACTGACCTTGACTTTATACGCTCACAGAACTTGCTCACTGAATCTGCTCACAGAATCTGTAACGAGAAACAGAAGGCATGTAAATATATGACATGTTGGGAAATCTACAAAAATACAAAGAAATATATTATATCCATAGTACTGAACCCTATCTGTGTCACCTGTGAGTCCACGTCAGTGAGTCCCTATCAATAATCCCTACCAGCTTCAATAACAGCAGCGCATCACTGCAAAAGATACTTTTCTTACTTATATTTTTTGTCTTCTTTCCAACCAAAATATATAAAAATTCTCAAATCAAGAAGGATTTTCTAGATGAGTAAAAATTATTGTCTTGTTAAAAAAAAAGTCAAAATAAAGTGGATTTTTGCTTGTTCTAATCAACATATTCTGCCAAAGGGGTAAGAAAAATAATCTTGTTTTCTGATTGAAATAAGATTTTTGCTTACCCCAGTGGGAGATTATTTTGCTTGTTCTAAGCAAAAACTCACTTAAATTTGACTTGTTTTTTAAAAAAAAAAAAAAAAAAAAAAAAAAAAAAAAAAACAGATTTTTTTCTAATCCTTCTTGATTTAAGAATTTTTACAT
This sequence comes from Labeo rohita, assembly GCF_022985175.1. Classification (NCBI taxonomy): domain Eukaryota; kingdom Metazoa; phylum Chordata; class Actinopteri; order Cypriniformes; family Cyprinidae; genus Labeo; species Labeo rohita. Next base: position 47,264,971 of record NC_066871.1, read on the forward strand.
ATTTTGGCTAGTAACAAGACAAAAAAATCTAAGTAAGAAAAGCATTTTTGCAATGTTTAATTTAGAAGGGTAATTAAAACTATCAAGAAACAGAAGTTGTGAAACTTTTTCCCCTAGACCTACATCCAATACCTAACCAGCATATATTTTCATGCTGGAATGCTGGTTTATACTGGTCCTTTAAAGTTTAAACCAGCAAAGGACCAGCATCCCGGCATCAAAACCTACCTAACCAGCATATGCTGATTTTTTTTTTTTTTTTTTCAACAGGGTTGACTGCAGATAGTTCAGATCATCATTGTGACTATATCTGAAAGTAAAACTTGCAGTCCAGTTTGTAAAGCCAATTTCAGTATACAGGCGTAATAACCAGTGCTTGTAACGTTAGAGGGAAAAGGTGCCGACGAACAGTGCTCGGAGGGGGTTGGGTCACTTTAAGCGTTAGTCCTAACGAATCTGTTTCTGAATTAATAACTTTCATCCAACCTTGCCTCGGAAAACAGTATTTTTAGCTTGTAGACGACGCCTACGACGATGTATATAAAAACTAACTAAACATATTGCACTATGGGTAAAGTTGGCAACATTTTTTACTTACCGCATCAATAACTCCGTATCTAAACCTTCTTAAAACACAAATTACACGTCTTTCGAATAACAGTAACGTAAACAACCAGCTAACGTTAACAACCTAATTTTCAGCAAAACGAACCTGTTTGTGTTTTTCCCTCAGGGCCTAACGTTATAAATTCAGCCTAACGTAACTTTACTTGATAAAGAAACCTAATACTACAAAATTATGTAGTACTATTCGGACAAAATCTAGCAAAAAAATTAAAAATACACTGTACCATCAAATGAAACCTAAATTTTAAACTTTTTGAAGATTTTAAATGTCTAAAGTTAACATTACTGATCAGAGCCAACGTTTAAAACACTGATTTAACAATTTTAAAATATTTCTTATGCTAGGACTCAAATATTAAAGAAGTAGTAGTAATGACCAAAATATAAGACATGTACTTTACCTGCTTATTTTCGCCTCACATCGAAGATCGAAGCTGAAGTTTGAGTGATAAATAATCCTTACGCGCGCGCGGCAACCCCACCGCCGCACCGCGTGCTTAGTGGAGGATGTATCCTTGCGCCAGGGCGAGAATTCCTTTAGTTCGAATATTAAAATCTTAATTTTTGTAATTTAAATATCAGCGTATTAATTATATTATTATATCACTTCATGAAACGACACTGTGGAAATAAACGTGTAACAAAACACTAAACGGAGCTGAACTACTTTGAAAAGCGGAAGAAGATGTGGTCAGTCAGTGACAGTAGTAATGAAAGTGATTCTTTTGCTCGAATTGATTCTTTTGCATCGAACATTTTACGAGCCGGTTCAAAAACTGATTTTCTTTTACGGAAACACGCAATTACTTACATACAAAACATATTATATCATTAATAATTATATAAAAAATATTTTTTTATTTAAGTCAGCTTACTTCACGAGTTACTGAAACTGCTTAGAATAAGCTGGCAGAAGAAAAATCTGTGCTGACTTATAAATAATGTAATGTAAATGTGCCGATTTGTATATAAAAAAATGCAGTTGAACAGGGAGTATTAATTTTATTTGTTTGTGTTAAAAACTTGCACTGCAATGTCCTATTTTTCAAAAAAAAATTTTTATAGTTTTATTATATTCTATGTTATTCTTGTATTCTTGTTTATGTGGAAATTATTTTTTTTGCAATGTTGACATGTTTTTTAAATTTACAGTCTAATTCTGTCATTTTTTCAAAAATTTCAAAAATACAGTTTTTTTCACGTATTTCAAAAATACGTGAAAAAACTGTAAAATAAAACAGTAAAATTCTGTAAAAAACAGTTGCACATGCATGTGATTTTACACTGGATATGTAAATTTACATTCTATTTCTGTAATTTTACAGTATTTCAAAAATACGTGAAAAAACTGTAAAATAAAACAGTAAATTTCCGTAAAATAACATTTTTTTACAGTGCATCGCTGATATTGCCTTGAGAAAATAACTTTTTGATATTTCTACTTTATTTAATACTTGTAGTTCTAGAGTACTGTATGAGATACTATGTATAAAAGTGGATTTTGCATAATAGGTGGCCTTTAAATTAAGTGTGGCCCATCATTTATCCCATTGTTTAACAAATTGGATCATAGAAAACTGATAAGCTTTATGTTTGAGTTGCCTTTTTGCCTTTGTGTAGATATATAGTTTTTTAAAAAAATGTTAAATATTATCCTTTTGACCATGAAACAAAACTACAGATTTTGAATAGTCTCTCGTTTTTCTCCTCTAACCCTCACTCATGAAGACTGTTGATGTTGAACAAATATACATGAGTATTTAAATAATTTTAAATACTTTTCATTTACTTGTGGCTTAACGGCTTCTTAAAAGTAAAATTCAGTGCACATTGTACACGCACTAAGTAGTTTTCCCGGTATTATTTTCCCTCCTCTCGCCGCTTCACACTCCAGTCCAGCGGGTGGCGTGAAAACACATACATTTGTTTGCCAAACACCACTAAACCCCAGAGGAAGAAGATTAGTTTCACCGCGCTCTCTGTTGTTGTGTCGTGATGCTGGCTTTCTGTTAGAAACTGTTAGAAGTGTACTTTCTGTTACTATAATTATACAGTTTTTGAATGAGGTCAAGAAAATACCTGTAATATTCTCATCCTCATAGTTGTGACTACGTTTTCAAGCAAGCAGGAATATCTGGAGGAGAATCAGCTGAACTGAGATCTGCTGCTGTTGAACATGGTGTTTATTAAAGAGGAAAGTGAGGAGGACATGAGTGAACCAGAACCCTGGAGAATAAAATATGAAGAACCAGAAACCTGGAGAATAAAACACGAGGAACAAGAAGGTTGGGTGTTTATTCTTCATTCATCTTTAAAGCTTTTAAGACAGGGTGTCACAGATCCTTAATGTAAAAATAAGACCTTAACTATTATTAAAAATATATGTTGCAAAGATCTTATGGAAATGTGACTGAACTGACAGAGAATTTTTAATTATTAGATTTTATTTTCACTTTTTTGGAAACGTAAAGTCGCTGTATAGGACTGTAGTTATTTACAACCATATGAGTGTCTCAGTAGAGCCTTATTTGCTTGTTTGGTACATTTCGTTATTGTAATGTGCTCCAGTGTGGAGCTAGCTAATGAGAAAATCTTTTAATTAGTGGTGGAAAAATATACTCTGAGGCATTAGAGTTTGTGTTAATGGGCGTGCCAGATGAAGTCTCGATTCGAGGCACGAAACCAGTGACAAATGAAGTCTCACTTTCTGTCCAGTCCAGCGCAATTCACTTTGAATGTTTGAACCCCCAGATTTTACTTATTAGACTACATTAATTACATTTTTAAATACTCAGTCATACAAATAATATGAAAAATACAAATGGTTTCAGGAAAATTAAATATTTGCCATATGCAATTCATATATGTGAATACAGAAGTAAATTCTAATTTGAATTAACAACAACAACAAAAAAAAAAAAAAAAAAGCTCTGGTATTGGATTGGTATCGGCAGATACTCAGTATAAGACTGGATCAGTTCCAAAAAATGGTATTGTTGCATCCCTACTGTCACGAAACACACGAACAAACACACAGGAGGAGATGACTGGTAAGTGCAAACGATAACAATGTTTAATAGCGTAGAGTGAGTCAGAGAATTAACAAACAATTTATGGCAGACTTTCCTGAATATGGTTCTTTCCAAACTTCTAAATATACGATGATCACAGGAGAAGTAAAACACAATCCAACATGAAGGAGCTATGACCAAAAGGGATCATAAGCGGTCTGGTGTGAACTTGAGACCAGACAAACAAGAAAAACGTGTCCATTTTTAGAAGTGGCAAACATCAGGTGTGTGTAATTAGAATTCAGGTGACGTGGAAAGTTGGTGAAAGCCTCCTGTTATGTGGCTTTGCTGGTGGATAGGTAAAAAATGCCTGACATTTTACCTTTATATTGTTTCTTATGTTTATGGCTTACAAAAGGAGATGTTAGGCAGCATAATGTGTCATTCAGTTACTTTTCCATATAGCCTAGCTAATTAAATGGTGAGAGAGTTTCTCTCTTGACACTCTGTTATTTATTATGTGTTAATTATTGTTCTAATTATTTAGTATTTTTGTTTGTTATATGCAATTGCTATGGAATAACAATTTGATGATTTAATGTAAATGAATGATTTTTCTGATCTGTCATATCTATAGGCTATTAAGGGGTTAAACAGATTGCAGTTGATCTGTTATATGTATGGACCAGGCACCACAGTTCAGCATGCATGTGATTTGCACATTAATTTGCCAATTTACACATTCAAGCAATTTAAAACTACAAGAAGAAAGTCAAAGAGAACTCAACTGTTACTCACACACTGTTTTAACTAATTGCAGAGGCTGAGTAATCAGTCAGTGTCTATTGATTAATCAGTGAAATAATCAATGATTAGTTGAATAATCATTCTAACAATCATTTATCGATTAATCAGTTATCAAAATAATCATTTGTTGTAGCCCTAGTACACAAATGTTTTCATTTTTCCAAATGTCCCAATTGATTCTCATTTTAGGCCTGAAGAAAGTGAAAGAAGAAAGACAAGATCTGAATGAGGTGGAGGAGAAACATCAGTGTCAGAAAGATCATGATATCAGTGAAGAACAATTAGTGAGTTGCAGCAATCAAAAAACAGACGTCAAAAGGCCTTTCAGCTGCTCTCAGTGCGGAAACACTTATAAACATAAAAAGAGCCTGGTGAAACACATGAAAATGCATAGTGAGGAAAAGTCTTTCCGCTGCTCTCAGTGTGAAAACACTTACGAAAATAAAAGAAGCCTTATGAAACACATGAAAATCCATAGTGAGGAAAAACCTTTCAGCTGCTCTCAGTGTGGAAACACTTTCATGTGTAAAAAAAACCTTAAGAATCACATGTTAATTCACGCTGGAATAAAACCGTTTAACTGCTCTCAGTGTGGAAAGAGTTTTACACAGAAATGGCATCTTAAGGCACATTTGGTAACTCACACTTCAGAAAAGCCTTTCAGCTGCTCTCAGTGTGGAAACACTTTCAGACGTAAAGAAAACCTTAAGAATCACATGCTAATTCATACTGGGATAAAGCCTTTCAGCTGCTCTCAGTGTGGAAAGAGTTTTACAAAGAAAGAACATTTTAAGGATCACATGTTAATTCATAATGGAGTAAAGCCTTTTATCTGCTCTCAGTGTGGAAAGTCTTTCACGCGTAATGGAGAACTTAAGACTCACATGTTAATTCATGCTGGAATAAAGTCTTTTACCTGCTCTCAGTGTGGAAAGAGCTTTACAAAGAAATGCCAACTCAAGGAGCATTTACTAACCCACACTTCAGAAAAGCCTTTCAGCTGCTTTCAGTGTGGAAACACTTTCAAACGTAAAGGAAACCTCAAGAATCACATGCTAATTCATACTGAAAAAAAGCCTTTAAGCTGATCTCAGTGTGGATACATTTACATGTATTCATTTAGCAGACACTTTTATTTAGCATGACTTACAAAAACGAAAAGGGCCTGGACAAGAAGTTGTGCAGCATGGATCTTTCTGATGTTGTTTCACCTGTAAACAAGGATTTGATCATCACATGAGAATTCACACTGAAGAGATGCCTTTCCAGACAATTCATACAAATTAAAAGCCTCATATCTGACCTGTTTGTGGCAGGATCTTTCTACGTGTTTTAAAAGCATGAAATTCTTGTGTGCTGTGTCAGGATGGATATTGTTAAGGTTTTAAAGGCATTACTGCTCTTACTGATCATGCTAAACCACCTGGTATTTTGATCAGTTTTTTTTTTTTTTTTTTTTTTTTTTTTTTTTTTTCAAAAACAGAAACTCTCAGTCCCCTTGGATCAGTTCTCAGGATGTGAACCTTTTCTCTCAAAACTATGAAACTTTGAAATACGTTCAAGCTCTCTGAACAATTCGTTTCCTGTTCTGTTTACATGTAACACACTGCTACAAAAATAAAAGGACTATGAATTCAAATGTACATATTTCTTTTCTGTGTACTGTGTACTATAATACTGACTTTTTCCAGTAAACCTTTAATTATTGTATGGTATAGTAAATACTAGAAAAACAAATTTAATTTCTACATGGAAAAAGTTAGGTTAGGCAATAATAATAAAAATAATAATAATAATAATAATAATAAGTTTAAAATTTAAAATAAAAATTTTAAAATCTATTTAAACTACTCATGACCGTTTTATTGTAGGCGTATTAATTGTAGGTTTATTAACTTGTACAATTTAGATCAAATAATCTGTTAAGGGAATTGATTTGTTCCTATTGATTTACATTACAACTGTGGCATGTTGTAGCTATAGACCAATTATCTTTTTGTAAACATCCGGGATGCGCGCAGCTTGGTTGCAGAAAACACAGAGAGATCGCCTTTACAGCTAGAGAATTACAAGGATACGGCACAAAATACGTAGATTTAAAAAGAGTATAGATTATATTGATTAGAAGTCTTTTTTCAAAATGTTATTCGCATATTACAAGAGCTTTTCACCCAGCGATAAACACTGTTATTCAATGAAATTGTCGTTAAATAGTGGAATAGTCTTACAGATCCGAAACCAGGATGACGTTTTTTATGGGCGGTTCAAGTGGCAGTCTGTGGAGCCATGGAATAAAAGAATAAAAAATGTAAATTTGATTTTATATTTCAAAATCCTGACTTTATTTTCGCAATTCTGAGATTATATCAAACAAATCTAGAGGAAAAACAACTCGTCATTCTCTCTTTTCCCATTAGTCATTAGTTTTGTTAAATCGAGTTATAAAGTCCGAATTAGTAGATATAAACTTGCATTTGTGAGGTAAAAAGTCAGAATTGTGAGATAAAAAAAAAAAAAAGTTCGGTAAAATGTTAATAGTAATAGGTTTAAATAATATTTCATGCTGTAGCTGTACGGCTAATACAGTACATCCCTTATGAACAGCGTATGTGAATATTATGTAGACCTATTGTTTAATCAAATTTATGCTTTAAAAGTACTGTAATCATAGCAGTTTTCATCCTATAGTATGCCTGTTTAAACGTCTGCGTTAGCTTCAAATGGCCTCTTTGGCTACAGTATTGTATAAAAATTATTAGCATTTCGATTTTGACATCAAAAGGCACAAAAATATTTTTTTCCCTTATTCCATGGAGTTTACCCGTTTACCTTCGTTCGCTACCAGTGTTTTTCTGCAACCACTATGCTCGCGCAGCTGCAAGTGACGTCACTGTGACGTCTACTCGAAATTGGTCTATTTCTTCCAAATGTGCAGACGATTGTTTCTTCAAAACAAATGCTATATTGATTAAAACAAACAAACAAACAAAGGTTCAAACCAAAACTACGCCCTTAACCTCAGTCAATTCACTATGCAGAAAGTGAAAGTTAAAAAAAACCTGAGGGAGCTTTTTAACGCTGCATTAACGGCACAGACGAGAGACGAATCTATTCAACAAATGCTGATAATGGTATATAACAGTCTTTAATTATTGTCTTAATATTTCTCTTGTCGCACGTTTAGTGAAAACACGAGAAGAAACGTCTTTCGCGTTAAACAGATTGTTTTTGAAAATCGGCGCATGAAATAAAGCTCTTCTTTAATTTTCATTGATAACTGCAGTGTTCATCATTTTAATTACAAGACTATAATTAATTGTATGAATTATTAGACCTGTTTTTAAAACATGTTCAATGAGGGGTAAACTAATAGCCTAATCTTTTATTATCCCTACAGTGCGTCGCGCGGTGCTATGAAATTATTAAATGCACATTTAATAATTAATGTAATCTAATACTGCCAATGTTTGATGCTTTTGAATTGTTTAGCAACTTATTTTTCATTCTTGTTTTGTTCTGAAAGCCCTTCAAAATAGCATGTAGATTAGATGTTGTGATTATCGTTTGTACATTAACATTAACGCTTTATTTCACGGTGTTGAATGCATTAATGTAGACCGGTATCTAAATGCGATTTTATAACGTTATGCTAGAGTAGACCTACCACATCACCCTCCATATGACCATAGAGGACTCGAAAGCTCTCGAATTTCATCCAAAATATCTTAATTTATGTCCCGAAGATGAACGAAGGTCTTACAGGAGTTCAATGACACAAGGGTGAGTAACTAACAACAGATGTTTTTGGTGGGGGTGGGGGGTGAACTAACCCGGAGTATTCCAAAATACTTCGGATATACTTAAGTATATTTTAGATCGTGCTAAAATGGAACTATTGGAAATGATGTTGTGGCAAAAATCTTTGCTTGAGGCTCTCGATCAATAAAGACAAACTGCACAACTGCGTTTTAAGGTTTATTTCTTGCAAGAAAGGTTCACAGTCAAACAGACACAGCGCCCTGCTGAGTGTGACAAAGGAGGGAGTTATCGCCTCCACTTTATATCTCTTTGCACACCCAAGGTTACAGACTAAAAACAGCCGGGGCTGTCATATAAGGAAAGAAAAACCTGCAAAACAACTCTATAGATCATCCCTTCTCAGCATTCTCCATACATATTTATGCTTTCTCTGACCACTGGGGTCAGCCTCATGGTGGACGTGGGGTCCCCAATCCCCAGTTGTTCCCTACAAGGCACAGAGGCCCTTTTTACCCAGGAGTCTGATCAGCACTTTACCACCTGCTGTTTTTCCCATACCTTACACACAAGTTTGTCACGTAAGCATGCAAAAATCACTCATAAATGAATTTTCCCCAACAATGACTTCAGGTACACTTTAAATATCTTGCATTTAAAGACCAATATTATACAGAGATCCTTAAGTGATATTAAAACATGTTTTAGGCTTAATATTAACAATCGTGCATTTGCAATAAAGAAATACTCCAAATAAAATGTAACTATTAATCTAAATTATTATTTATTTTATTGGAACATCAAATAATATTATATAATTATAACGCATTACAATTAAGAGATGGTAATATTATAATGTAGCTACTTACTTTCGAAAGACAGTAACTAATATTGTATTACATTTTGGAAGTAACTTAACCCAGCACTGCCTTGTACACGCACTAAATAATTTTCCCCATATTATTTTTCTCTCGCCGCTTTACATTCCAGTCCAGCTGGTCGCGCTAAAACACAAACTGTGTTTGTCAAACACCATTCAACCTCAGTCAGAAGAAGAAGATTGGCTTCACCGCGCTCTCTGTTGTTTTGTCCTGATGCTGTTTTAATACAAACTATTAATAATGTAGTTTCAGTAAAAGAAAAACACATTTTTTGAATCGGGTCAGTAAATACCTGAAATATTCTCATTTACATAGTCGTGACTAAGTTTTTAAGCAAGCAGGAAAATCTAGAGTATCATCAGCTGAACTGAGATCTGCTGCTGTAAAGATGGTGTCTGTTAAAGAGGAGAGTGAGGAGTACACGACTGAACCAGAACCCTGGAGAATAAAACACGAGGAACCAGAAACCTGGAGAATAAAACACGAGGAACCAGAAACCTGGAGAATAAAACTTGAGGAACCAGAAACCTGGAGAATAAAACACGAGGAACCAGAAACCTGGAGAATAAAACACGAGGAACCAGAAACATGGAGAATAAAACTTGAGGAACCAGAAACCTGGAGAATAAAACACGAGGAACCAGAAACTTGGAGAACAAAACTTGAGGAACCAGAAACCTGGAGAATAAAACACGAGGAACAAGGTGGTTGGTCTTTATTCTTCATTCATTTTTAAATTTATGGTACATTAAGCTAACAAAGATTTAACAGGGTGCCTGCAGATCCTTTAACAGCCTTACATTACTTAATGTACAGAATAAGGGCTTAATTATCCTTAAAATATTTTAAATCTACCTTTCAAATGTCTTAAATATGCAATGGAACTGACAATAAGAAGATTTATATTTTAGATGTGAGATTTATTTTCACTGAAGAAAGAAAGAAAGATGGAAAAAGAAAGAAGCTGTTCTGGTGCTCAGTGCAAACTGGCTAAGTATGTATTAAAATATAAAAGTATCTGATCAGATCAGATACTGCTCACTGAATGTTATTACAGGACAGAAGAAAAAAGCAGCTCTACAACTTTACTTACTGGCAAGTGATGTTAGCCTGCTTGGAAAAAGTTAGCTACTTGCTTCTACAAACTGAATTTTCCAAGTATAAATAAATATAATTGCCAATGTCTGAACATGTAACAAAACTTTAAAAAATGGAAGCCTGTAGACTATTTAATATGTAAATGGCCCAGGGCAGTTTCACTGGAAAAATCCAAGGGAAACTATCATAACAGTGTGATTTTAATGAACCTCATCTGTCGACATGATGTCGGCGAATCCTACTGGCTGTTGCTCGCTCACATTATTATGGTGTGCAAAAGCATGAGCTTTAGGGACATTTAATTTATCAAATGCATCAGAATGATCAACCTTTTGTATAGAAATTGTCTGATTTACACAGTTACATCTGGTTTCATCATGGTTACTGAAAATGAACCTCTTTTACTTTTATTTGCAGAGTTGATTGGAAAAAATGAGGAAAGTGAAGAACTGAGTGAAGATGAGGAGAAAAATCATGCTAAAATGGGAGAAAAATCTTTGGGTTGCTCGCTGAGAGAGTACATGTGCTTTGAGTGTGAAAAGACTTTTACCTCTGTAAAGTGTTTAAAACAGCACCAGAGGATTCACACTGGAGAAAAACCATATAAGTGTACACACTGTGATAAGAGATTTGGCCGGTCAGCACATCTGAAAAGACATGAGAGGATTCACACTGGAGAGAAACCGCACACATGTGATCAGTGCGGGAAGAGTTTCACACTAAAAGGAAGCCTTACAGAGCATATGAGAGTTCATACAGGAGAGAAACCGTTCACTTGTGAACAATGCGGAAAGAGTTTTGGTCAATCAGCAAAACTTAAGGATCACATAAATATCCACACTAGAGAGAAGCTGTACACATGTGATCAATGCGGCAAAACATTTTTGTGGGCTTCGGTCCTGACAAAACACTTGAGAGTTCATACAAAGGAGAAGCCATATTCATGTCATTTGTGTGGAAAGAGTTTTTCACTTCTACATCATTTAAAAGAACATCAGAAAACACATACTGGTGTGAGAGAGTATGTGTGCTCTGAGTGTGAAAAGACTTTTACTACAGCATACTGTTTAAAACTGCACGAGAGGATCCACACTGGAGAAAAACCTTACAAGTGTTCACACTGTGACAAGAGATTTAGTCTGTCAGGACACCTGAAAACACATGAGAGGATCCACACTGGAGAGAAACCGTATCACTGCAATGCATGTGGGAAGCGTTTTAATCAATCTTCTGCACTACACAGTCATACAAAAAACAAGCACAGTAAGTAGATCATCTTCAGATCCAGCACTTTCAGGGTCTGATGCTGCATCCTCACCAAATGAGACAATAATGCGCTAATCAATAAAATATCATCTGGATAAATCTGTCCTAACCAGACGTCACAAGTGACATGACAAAGAAACATTACCTAAAGATTTCACAGTGAATAAATTCATTTTAATTTTCAAAACCAGATTCAACTGAGATGCATTTGAGAGTTCCTCCCAAAGAACAGTGTCAAAATGTTATTATTGTATGCCATTTTGCTTCATGATAAAAAAATTGTATCATTGTGTGTCCTTATGAGCTTCACAATATGTTGTCTTACAAAGCATATGTGTCGCTTGTAGTTTGATTACTCCTTCATGAACGAAAGTAGAAGCTTTTACAAACTGTTCTTGTTGTCAACATTTTTAAGAGAAACTAAGATTATTTTTTAAATTTGTTTTTTTTATTGTTTTTTTTTAATGGAAAGTTATTCTTTCACTTAAGATTAAATGAAGGATCATATTCATTACAATAGCGAACATAAATGAACATCAGATAGACGAGATCCTCAACAAATGTATCACAAATGACAAAGTGATTTTTTTTTCCTGAAATATGAATAAAATTGGACACTTTCTTTGTGCGTATACCTTAATTCACCTTGTACAGTTATTCACTATTTATGTAATTATGTTGTTATATTGTTTTTATTTGTAACGGCAAATGATTCAACAATTACTTTTTAGCAGCATCCATTTTGAAGTTAATGATTTAAATGTTGGTTAAATTAATAATTAACATATGCTAATATTTTACTCTTTAGAATTTGCACATCTGAAATAGATGTTGCTCAAACAGGACAAAAAAACAATGCACGCATTATAACATCATTCAGAAAAAAACGATGCATAGTAATGGCATGGTAAGCGAATTTGAATTTCGATAGAGCAACCTAGTAACAGAAGCTTGTATAATATTTATTGTATGTCCAAATCAATTTCTGATACTAATACCAGATATATGCACATGTTTAATATTTCCTGCATAATTACGCACATAAAGGAATATGTATTGTGTTGGATCAGTTACCTGTGATTTCAGTGTGCAACACACACCTAAATCAATATATGGCTTAATATTCTGCACAAGTAAAGAACATAAACACTGCAGACGACATCTGAAGTAAAAAAATAATTTACACACACATATCCTAAAAACTAGACCTGTGGGACCGATTCACATCGCTTCAAATCGGGTAATTTTCTGTCAGTGTTTTGGCTGTCAGTCATTGTTGCTCTCTGTCGATAGAGAATAATAAGGTCGAACACTTCATCGCCTGACAGGGCTGGATTTATGCATTCTAGGCATGTGCCAATGCTCGGTTGTCCAGTGGTGGCCCAAACACAATGAAGAAATATATATTAATTTATACTATGGGCTATCTACAACAGTAAAAGAACCAAAACCACATTGGACATTGAGCAAATATATTTCTATGTCTTCCACCTTTTTATGTACAAGCATCACGCTTTACTTCTCCCTTTATCTTTCACAGACGCACACACAGTACAGTCACACAAGTGGAGACGCGAATAGAAACCTGTCAGCGCTGCCAAACGAATGTATCAATAAAATAGTTTCGCAGCTAAAAAGCTACATGACATTTCTCAGTAAAAAGTTCCTGAAGCGGTTTAACGTATAGATTCCCTGTCAGTACACGTTGTTCTGGACTGCTGGAAGCACATACACAGGTGTTCGCACGTCTCTCTTACTCTCTCTCTCTTTCTCTCTCTCTAACTGCATTAGTCTGCATTAACTGCATTCGCCTGCATACCTGTATAAATTGCGCAAGCTTCTGTTATTAGCTCTAAAATAACGTTAACTTAAGGTTTGGGATGAGGTGCGTAAAATTGTTAAACGCGCACGACATTTCTTTCTTAGTTCTTAAACAAATTAAGAACTACATTCGATTTTTATTGACTGAACGCAAACGCTTATTGCGATAGAAATCACTGTAACGGTTTCCACTGATTAAGAAATATTTTTCTTTGTTGGGGTGGTATTATTAGGCCCATATAATAAGGAAAGATGGCCCACAAAATGTGTTTTGCATATATCACGAAATCCGGCCCCGCCGCCTGCATGGCAGTTTAGAAAGCAATGAACGATGGTTGGAAATGTCAAGATGGGCATAAATTCTAAACATGTGCACAAAAAACGTATTTGCTCATTTGAGGCAGATAGTGTTTTTATGCAATAAGAAGATGCACATAAATTTTGATGGAAAAACATTTTACATAAATCCCTTGATGAGCAGCAGAAACCTCGCATGACTTTGCCTCAATAGAGGATGTGATTAGATAATTGAACTCATTGGAATCATCATAAGGAGTTGGTTGTAACATTTTTAATGAACTGTTTTTAACTATCCCCACCCCAAACAGCCATAACATAGCACACTGTTTTAGCATGTGGGTTTTGGGTTAGCATGAATGCAAAGTATAAAATTAAACTAAAGAATCAGCTATTTCAGGCTATGTAAGCCAAATAATTGTATCTACACCACAATTAAAAAAAAAAAAATACTTTACCTGAAAATTATTTTTTTGGTCATTATCTAAAGTTGCTCACATTCACATACCATGTCTGTAACATTAAAAAAATGTGAATGGAGTGTATGATATTGATGACGTTTAAAGAAAAGAAAAAGTCTCCCTGTGCAAGCAGGTGGTCACATTGGTTATGTTGAAGGAAGTTAGCCTTGATAATATCATTGCGCCCACTGCACGGATGGTACGGCAACAAAGTTCCTTAATTATTACGCTGGAGTGAAAGTATAGTTCCTAGTCATGTCGGCCTAGAAAATCACAACTTTTCATTTTTTGTCAGTCTTAGTACACGATGTAACTACAGAAGTGTCAAGTTTTCAATAGGAAAAATATCAAAACTCTTAGATAATTTTTGAGCGAGATGCTAAGGGTCTAATCAGATTCAATGATCTATGCTAAGATATGCTAAAAGTGCTACCACCAGACCCGGAGATTGGCTAAATGTTGGAGGAGTACTGGAAACTACATCAATTGTGGCTATTAGTGAGAAAGTGCTTTATATAGAAGTAAATAGAAGGAGAGGCCGAGTTCAGTTCATTTGCTAAAATAGTACTGAACACTGAGCTGTAATCTATGAAGACAAAATTTTAAGTTTAGTCAACTCAAAAAAGTTTAGTTCAACTTGAAATGTTAAGTTGTACTAAGTGATAACTTCTACATTTGAGTTGATTCAACTTAAAATTTTAAGGCAGCTGGGTAACAAGCCTTTTAACAAACCATTTTTTTATTAAGTCAACTCAAATATCTAAGTTATGACTTAGTACAACTTGACATTTTAAGTTGACTAAACTTATTTGAGTTGACTGAACTTAAAAAGTTAGAGCAGCAGGGTAACAAATTATTTTAAGTTGACTCAACAAATTGTATTTTTATTTTATTTATTTATTTATTTTACAAATAAAATCTGCTGGCCGCATTTTCTTTTTCTTTATCATTATATATTTTTTAAATCCCAAACAAACATTATACATGGCTGTTTGTATCCCTGGTTTTTGTACTATTGGTTTGGGTGTTTTTTTTTTTTTTTTTTTTTTGTACTCTGTTGTTTGTTTTTTTAGGGCTTGTCAGTGTGTGGGGACATGCAGAGTAGAAAAATAATAATTACTGATTACTACTTTGAATCAGTACATTATAACAAAAGTGATTTATTAAAAGATGCTGTTTTTGCAGTCACATTATTCTAAACCAGTAAGCTCCTGGAAAGTCCAAGTAAGCGAAAGCATTCAAACAGTAATTTCAAAAGATCCCAGCTGAAGAAGAAGGGTCTTATCTAGCAAAATGATTGGTTATTTTCAATGAAAATAAAATAAAAAAAATACAGTTTAAATACTTTTCTTGTCTTGCTCTCCCTGAACTCTGTGTATTCTGGTTCAAGACAGTTAGGGTATGTCGAAAAACTCCAATCGTATTTTCTCCCTCAACTTCAAAAATCATTTCAAAATCATCCTACATCGCTGCAGATGTACTGACACAGTCTTTGCAAAGTGAACATGGAAAAAAGATCAAACACCCTTAACATAAAAGGTAAAAAAGTGTTATAGGATGACTCTGAAGTTGAGGGAGAACATGAGATGGGAGTTTTTTGACAAACCCTAACTGTCATCAACTGGCAGAGTAAAAAAAGACGAGCATTTGAAATTATGAAGTTTATAAATTGTATTACTGTTATGACAATAACTGATTGTTTCGCTAGATAAGACCCTTCTTTCTCATCTGGGATCGTTTACAACCGCATTTAGGAAATATATTAAAAATGCTGAAATGTTTTACTCAAAAAAAAAAACAATCCCTTTTATAACTGAAGAAAGCAAGACATGAACATCTTGGATGACAAGGGGGTGAGTACATTATCTGTAATTTTTTGTTCTGGAAGTTGACTTCTCCTTTAAGTCTGCACCGTATTTTGTCAGCATTATTTCTTTGAATGATGTTATGATGTGTGTATTTATTTTTGTCCATGATTGAGCAACATCTATTTCAAACATGCAAATCACTGCATTACAATTTTTATAGGAGTATAATGTTATGTATAACTTAACCATTTATTTAACCAACATTTAAATCATTAACTGCTTCAAAATGCATGCTGTTAATGAAATAATTGTTGAAACATTTGCAGTTACAAATAAAAAACAATATAACAATTACATAATAAATAATTATACAAGGTAAATTAGCATATATGCACAAAGAATGTATACAATTTTATTCTGATTTCACAATAAGTACTTTTTTTTTCATCTGTGATGCATTTGTTGAGGATCTCATTCATCTGATGTTTATGTTCATCTGATGTTTGCTACTGTAATAATTATGATACTTAATTTTTTAATAGGCAGGGAAGGTTTCCAACATTAAACAAATAACCTTTTACAGGCAACGCATTTGTGTTTTAAAAATATATAGAAACACTTCCGATACTAACTGACTTGTTAGGTGATGTTTTCTCATTAAAATCATAAGATTTACTCTCAATTCAATAGAATGTATGTTAATACTAAGGAAAAAGCAATATGGTGGCACAGTGTCTTCATTTCTATGACATTATAAGCAATCCAGTTATAGATCAGTGGTGTAAACTTATAATAATGGATTACTAGAGTCATGTGGACTTAAAAGACATGCACTTGGTGCCCATAAAGTCTTCAAGACACATCAGATCTCTAATATATTGCTTTAACTCAAACAATTTATTTTCATAATATTCGGAAGTCAAACTCAATCAAAAATAAAATTAGATTTATCACACAGCCACAAAATGCAATGCAGATATCACTTCTGGAATGCAAAATAACGAAAATGCATCACAGACAAATGTCTTGATATTATCACATGTAGAAACAGTTGGAAATATAGAGTTTGATAATATTTTTGTACCAATAGTAAATTGTAAGTGTATTTCCTTAATTTCCCCAGCACCAAAAGTAGAACAGTTAACATTAGAGCTCATTGATACTACAGTCTTTTGTAATTTAGCAACAGGGCTTGTTTAAAACCAGGTTCAGGTATTCATTCCTACTTTCAAGAGAAGCACAGTAGAATCAGTTGCAAGGCTACAGGACTGTATATCTTACATCTGCATTTCCTAAATACATCTTGATACATACAAGTGAGTAAGAGTAACAGTCATTTTAAAAACAACAATGAAGAACAAATTAAAATTAAATTTCAGTCTCTCTTAAGTGTATTAAAAAAAACAATTTATAAAAAGCGATAAATATGGATTCTAAGACAACTGAACATAATATGAAACTCATTACAAAACAATGGTATACTTTATATCTTGAAGCAAAATGGTATACAAGAACAAAACTTTTTGACATTGTTCTTTGGGGAGGAACTCCATCTTTGAGTTGATCTGAATCTCACAGCTGAATCAGCTGGTTTTAAAGATGAAGATGGAATGTACTCACTGTAAAAAAACTTTAGATAATGTTTCTTTGTCATGTCGCTTGTTATGACTCATTAGGACAGATTTATCCAGATGATATTTTATTGCTTGATGCATTATTGTGTCACATTTGTTAAGGACGTGGCATCAGATTGTAAAGTGCTGTATCCGAAGATGATCTACTCAAGGCGCATCCCCATGAAGCCAGAGCTTTCCCGGTCCAATTGTTCTTCCATAAACACAGCGCCATCTTGAAATATCTGTGTACACACAAAACCACTGAAACCGACTCAAAATGTTGTAGTATTCATGCAAGACCAGTATGCGGAGCTGTAATTCTGCCACAGAAGTTTACTAAAAACAGAGAAGATGACTTGAAGCCATGCCTGCTGTATGCAAATTGCAAGTTAAAGCTAATAGGCTCGAACACAAGCATGTAGTTCGCCTTTGTTGTTGCTGTTACGTGATGTAGTGTCTGACTATGGTCGAGATGCAGGTCCATGTTCATGGAGACTTGTTGTGATATTTTTTTGTATGACTGTGTAGAGCAGATGAATGATTGAAACGCTTCCCACATGCACTGCAGTGATACGGTTTCTCTCCAGTGTGGATCCTCTCATGTATTTTCAGATTTGATGAATGACTGAATCTCTTGTCACAGTGTGAACACTTATATGGTTTCTCTCCAGTGTGAATCCTCTCATGTGTTTTCAGGTCTCCTGACCTATGGAATCTCTTGTTGCAGTGTGAACACTCATAAGGTTTTACTCCAATGTGGATCCTCTCGTGTGTTTTCAAGTCTCCTGCCCTATTGAATCTCCTGTTGCAGAGTGAACACGTATAAATTTTCTCTCCAGTGTGGATGTACATGTGTTCTTTAAGCTGTGCTGATTGTGTGAAGCTCGTCCCGCACTGATCACAAGTGAACGGTTTCTCTCCAGTATGAACTCTTATGTGAACATCAAGACTATATTTGCATTTTAGGCTCTCCACATAGATTACATGTGAACAGTTTCTCTCCTGTATGAACTTTCATGTGTGTCATAAGGTGTCCTTTTCGTGCGAAATTCTTCCCGCACTGATCACATGTGTACGGTTTTTCTCCAGTGTGGACTAACTCATGTTTCTTCAGGTCTCCTGACTGAGTGAATCGTTTGTCACAGTGTGAACACTTATAAGGTTTTTCTCCAGAGTGTATGTTCATGTGTACCTTAAGGTTTGCTAAGTGTGCAAAACTCTTTCCACATTGATTACATATGAACAGTTTCTCTCCTGTATGAACTCTCATATGCGTCATAAGGTTTCCTTTTTGTGTAAAACTCCTCCCGCACTGATCACACATGTGTGGTTTCTCTCCAGTGTGGACTGCCTTGTGTTTTTTCAGGCCTTCTGACCGGCTGAATCTCTTGTCACAGTGTGAACACTTGTACCGTTTTTCTCCAGTGTGGAGAAAAATGTGATCCTCCATGTGATCCTCAAGGCTTAACGACTGTGTGAAACTCTTTTCACACTGATCACAAGTAAATTGTTTTTCTCCAGTATGATCTCTCAAGTCAACATCAAGATTATTTTTGCATGTCAAACTCTTTCCACACTGAGTACAGTTGAAATAGTTCTTGGCTCTTCTTTTCTTTAAATC
Source organism: Labeo rohita (assembly GCF_022985175.1). Classification (NCBI taxonomy): domain Eukaryota; kingdom Metazoa; phylum Chordata; class Actinopteri; order Cypriniformes; family Cyprinidae; genus Labeo; species Labeo rohita. The sequence goes on from NC_066871.1 coordinate 47,284,041, forward strand.
TTTCTGTTTGGTTTGAGAGCAACCTGATGGATTTTCTCCAGTTTTGACATGATTTTTCTCCTCAGCTTCATGTAATGTTTCTTTCTCCTCACTTTCTTCAATAAACTCTAAAATAAAAGCAAAAACAATTCATTTGTCAGTAACTTGAAAAAAAAAAAAGAAGAAAGAAATGTGAAAGTACATAAAAGTGAACCCTGGTGTAACAGTGTAAAGACAACTCCTCATTATCATTATCATTTTTTAAAACATTATATACACAAATCCCAAGTTTCTGTAAGGAGAACTGGGTCATTCTGTGTCAAATCAACCAAATTTCAAAAAGTTCCTGGCTTAGATTTTTGATTTTCTGGAGAAAGATTCACATGTCTAGCGATGAAAGCCAAAATATTGAATGTCATGGGTAAATATTTACTGAGTAATCCACTTTTGTAGACGGAGGTCAAAATGTCAATTTTCATCTAAAATTCAGAGTTCAAGTTACAGGGGGTTAGAAATACTTTAGAAAGATGCCAGCATCATAATGTTATTTTTTTTACACAGATATTGATTCTATTAGTAAAATCTGTTGACTTTAGCAATCTTTGTTGCATTATGTGCCAATGGTGACCATTCAAAAATAGGGAAATAGCACTTTTAAAGTTTTTCTTTAAAGTTTGCATGCCTGTAACTCAAGAAATATTAAGGATATCTTAATGCCCTTTTAGATATTGGGTCTTAACAAACTTTCCTTTTGGCTTTTTTATTTTCAATGCTTTATGATATTCATTTCCAGAGATACTGGAATTTCAATATGGTTCCAGGAGTAAATTGTTAAAATGTACACATTTTCAGTGGTCAAAAACCAGGGTCAGTTAGCAAAAATATGAGACTTTCTTTTAAAGAGGAATGTCTGAAGAACAAATAATGTTAAAGGTCATTAAAATATATTTAAAACTTCTTGAGTTAACAGGCATGCAAACTTTGGAGAAAAACTTGAAAAGTGGTGTTTCCCTATTTTTGAATGGTCACCACTGGCAGATAATGCAACAAAGATTGCTAAAGTCAACAGACTTTACTAATAAAATTATCAATCTCAATGTAAAAACAAGTAATGTTGCCGTCATCTTTCTGGGGTCATTTTTACCCCCCTGTAACTTTTGACATTTAATATTTTGGCTTTTATTATACATGTGTATCTTTCTTCAGGAAAAATACTAGCAAAAACAAAAATTTAAGCCGGGGACCTTTGGTTGAGTTGACACGGAATCACCCAACTATTAAATATGTTGTGAATGTATTTTTAAAGGGAACTGACTGTCTTCAGAACAGTTTAAATGGCATTTTCATTTTATTTGATAAAGTGTTCATGAATGTAGCTCTGCTTTGTGTACAGCCGGGAAACCACTGTTACTGCCGCTCCAAAAGCACCTCCTGCTGGCAGAGAATGAGCCCGTCTCCAGCAACATGTTTTTGTTGTTGTTCACTCTTTGTTTCGGTTTTCTGCAGCAACTCTGAGCACTTTTCATATTCTTTATGCTGGCTAAAGCACTTTTGTTTCAATATATGATGGCAGTATATATATATATATATATATATATATACACACTACCGTTCAAAAGTTTGGGGTCAGTAAGACTTGTAATAGTCTTTAAAGAAGTCTCTTATGCTCATCAAGGCTGCATTTATTTGATTAAAAATATAGAAAAAAAAACAGTAATATTGCAAAATGTTTTTACAATATAAAATAATGTTTTTTATTTTAACATACTTTAAAATAGAATTTATTCCTGTGATGAAAAGCTGAATTTTTATCAGCTGTTACTCCAGTCTTAAGTGTCACATAATCCTTCAGAAATCATTCTAATATGCGGATTTATTATTAGAATGATCAGTGTTGGATAATATCAACAGTTGTGCTGCCAAATATTTTTTGGAACCTGTAATTTTTTTTTTTTTCAGGATTCTTTCATGAATAACAAGTTTAAAAAGTACAGTGTTTATTCAAAATATAAATATTTTATAACAATGTAAATTATTTATTATTAACTTTTAAGAAACTTTTAATTATTAACTTAATACATCCTTGGTGAATAAAAGTATTAATTTCTTAAAAAAAAAATAAAAAAATAAAAAAAAAAAGAAACAATAAAAAAAGTACTGACCCCAAACTTTTGAACGGTAGTGTATATATATATAGGATGACATTTCATAAAATTTGCATATTAATTTTTCAAAAGTTTTAGTACAGACATCTGTTGTGGGCATTTATGGCAGTCTTTCTTTTTAGAATATTGTTTATATTGCATCGACCGAAATTAAGAACTATATAGTGATATAAATTTTGGCCATATCTCCCAGCCCTATTTTAAATAGTCTTAGACTTAGTCTATTAAATGCATTTTAATGCATTTGAGACATTGTGTTTTCCCCAGTGCATAACAGACATGTCACAGTTACATTCCTCATCTGTAAATGTTATAAAGTCATGAAAATAAATTTTGTTTTGCTGTCAGGAGTGGGCGAGTGAACAAGCACTGCTGCATGCATATGCACTAAACAGACGGAACGCAGTAGAACAACAGCACAATAATTTTGAGTAAAATATATATTTTGCAAAAGTATTTATTGTTGGACATTAAGTGTACTTTTATGATGGCAGTAACTATAAGTAATGCTTTAAAGAGCAATTTTAGATTGCAATGTTTTAATGGCCTACCAATAACCATAAAGGTACAGCTGTCAAGAAATCTGAGACAAAGGCTGCATTGCTGAGACAAAGGCTGCACTATGTTAAGGTGGCCATGAAATCAAAATTAACGTTTTTTGTTTTTTTTTTGGTTTTTGTCTGAGTATGTTAGCCTTAAGCTTATCTATAAGCTAGTGTGCTCCAGAACAGCAAAAAAAAAAATATATATATATATAATAATAATTAAAAAAAAAAAAAAAAAAGTGTTTACAAGATATAAGCTTTTAAAACTTACAGTCTCTCACTTCTGCTAATATGGATCAGCTATTTTGATGACAACACGCTGCACTTCAACTTCTCATCAAACATTCTGTCCAATCAAAATTTTTCTAGATTCCTTGTTCACAGTGTAAGTATTTCCCTGTATGATGAATGGCATGTAGTGCACAATGTAGGCGATAGGAGGTCTGGTTTAGCGCTTGGTCGACGCAGCAACAAACCGTCCTCACACGGCGAAAGCCATTGAAATGAATGGGTTTCATAGCGCAGCACTTTCTGCGTTCGGTGTGACAGCCGCTTTAGCACTGAGCGGATCATATGCGGTAGTCGGTATATATTAAACTCTTTTAAAACTACACAGCATTAGCATGATTATGATTTTTTTTTTCTTAGAAAGAGTTTCATATAGAATTTAATTTGAAATTTGAATTTTTATATTTTTATTTATTTGATTGCATTGCCTGTACACTTTTATTTTTGGACTGATAATACTGTAATAATGCATCTATAATAATACTATTTTGTTGAAAAGTTTTTCAAAAAAAATTTTTTTTTTCTAATTTCTAAGGCACAGAGCCATAAATCACTGACAAGCTACGCAAAATCGCGCTCATAATCGAATGCTATTTATCTACTATAGCGATTTTGCGTAGCTTGTCAGTGATTTACGGCTGTGTATTAATTGCCGCTCCAGCTGAACGCACGTGATGGAGATTTACTACTAATCAAAGAACCGGCTTTACTGACTAAACGCACATGATAATCACATACGATTTATCCTGCAGCCCTAGCAAGAATTCATTACAAACAGATTTCTATGCATTTCCCTTTTTCTTTTAGTTGACACCTTAAGTGTGCCATGATTAGCTATTCTAGATTATGCCTACTCCTGTCTTAATTAAACCCTGTCCTAAATACATGAATATATAAATTAAATAAAATAATCCTCAGACTCCAGAGGATAAACACTTTGTAACCCTAATGTGCCATAAACAGTCATCACTTATGAGTGAAGAATAAACTCCAACCTCCTTGTTCGTCTTGTTTTATTCTCAGGGGTTCTGGTTCCTCATCTTTTATTCTCCAGGGTTCTGGTTCAATCGTGTTCTCTTCACTCTCCTCTTTAATAAACACCATCTTCACAGCAGCAGATCTCAGTTCAGCTGATTCTCCTCCAGATATTCCTGCTTGCTTCAAAACTTAGTCACGACTGTGAAGATCAGACTATTACAGATATTTACTGCCCTGATTCAAAAGCTGTATTTTCTACTTACAGAAACTACGTTTCTAACAGTTTGTATTAAACCAACATCACAACAAAACAACAGAGAGCGAGGTGAAACTAATCTTCTTCCTCTGAGGTTTAATGGTGTTTGTCAAACAAACGTATGTTTTTTAGCGCCACCCGCTGGACTGGAGTGTGAAGCGTCGAGAGGAGGAAAATAATACGGGGAAGTTTCTTAGTGCGTCAGTTTTTTTTTTCTTGTAAATAAGCCGATCTGCACAAATAAATGTAAATAACTTAAAATTATAGACTCGCATAGTATTTCTTTAGCATCAACAGTCGTCCAAATAATTCATTGAAAATCACACATTACAAGAAGTAAATATGGAAAAGTCATTCACTTGTGATCAGTGTGGAAATAGCTTCTCAAACAAACTCAAGCATTACATCTCAAGCATTACATCAGAGTTCACAGTTGTGATTAATGTGGGAAAATCTTACACAAATAAACATGTCTAAAGAACCATGTGAGGATCCACACTGGAGAGAAGCCACATGAATGTGATTTTATAATATTTATAATACAGTGAATATAACACTTATTTGAAATTCAGGGTCAAAGAGATAACGACGAGACCACTGTGTTCTTTAAAACAAAAGTTTATGGACACTGGAAACAAATGTATTTTATAATTATATTAGCTGTTGCATATGTTTGTATTTTTTTTACAGTTTTTTTACAACATTTGTTTTGTTTTGTTTTTGTTTATTTGAAATTCAGGGTCAAAGAGATAATGACCACTGTGTTTTTTTAAAACAAAAGTTTATGGACATTAAAACAAAAGCAATTATTTATTTTTATAATTATGTTGAAGGAGTCTCTAATTTTGTGAACATCTCTGTTGAATTTTTTTCAGAATGTCATTTCTCCTTTTATACAAGTTTTTTTTTTGTAATGAATACTTTTTAATGAAGTCTATAAAAGTTGTGAAAGGTACATATATTGGAAATTATATGACTCTCTATTTAGCAACTTAATTGTGAATGTCTTTTATTTGTTTATTTTCTTTGGAGCTTCTTTCTTTGGTGCTTGTTGTTTACATGTTTAATAATAATAATAATTCTGAGGCTGTTGGCCCTGCCTGGTTGATCATCAAAGCACTGGCTCACACTGGCCAGACAGTGGAAAAGTGGCTAATGACTCCTTGTCCGTTTGTTGGCAAGAGGAGAACTGGCCCCCGACTGAGCCTGGTTTGTCTTGATGGAGTTTGGTTCTTTGCCACTGTTGTCTTTAACATGCTTAGTTGGGGACACTCAATACTGAACAATGTTTTCAATTTGATTGCATATAACAATCTCTTGTTTTGCTCACAGAACACAGCAGAGACTCCTGAAATGCACTCGATTCTGCTGTTTCACAGACACAGTAATAAGACACAGACTCTTCCACATTTATCCTGCACTCTGGGTTATACTTTCATTAATGGTCTGCACAGCCCTTATGTAAACATATGTAAATGAATATGTGTTTGAGTATTTGTTAGTCAAATATGAGGAAGCTGGACATGTTTTTTTTTAAAAATGTCTGTGGCTGCACCTCATCAGTGATCAGGCATTATGTTTCATGAACAGGCTTGTTCTTTTTCTCTGATTCAGACAGACCATTTTTTTCCCCAATTAAAACGGATCCGCTTATGTTCTTGTTTGTTTGTTTGTTCTGAAAATATCTCAGGTTATGTAGTCAACACATTATTCTCTGTTTTTGCTGTTGATGTTAAGCAGAGTTGACTTTGCCAAATTGCTTCACACTCCAGTCCAGCAGGTGGCGCTAAAACAGATATGTTTGTTTGTCCAACACCATTAAACCTCAGAGGAAAATTAGTTTCACCGTGATCTGTTGTTTTTTTGTCGTGATGCTACAAACTGTTAGTTGAAATGTACTATTTCTAAATAGAGAAATATAAAATTGAATCAGATCCGTAAAGCTTCAGACTAAGTTTTGAAGCAAGCAGGAATGTCTGGAGATGAATCAGCTGAACTGAGATCTGCTGCTGTGAAGATGGTGTTTGTTAAAGAGGAGAGTGAGGAGAACACGAGTGAACCAGAACTCTGGAGAATAAAACAGGAGGAACCAGAACCCTTAAAAATAAAACAGGAGGAACCAGAACCCTTGAAAATAAAACAGGAGGAACCAGAACCCTTGAGAATAAAACAAGAGGAGCTAGAACCTTGGAGAATAAAACAGGAGGAACAAGGAGGTTGGTGTTTATTCTTCATTCATCTTTAATGAGTTTGTAGTACATTAGGTTAAGAAAGATTTAACAGGGTGCCTGTGGGTCCTTAAACAGTTTTACATTACTTAATGTACAGATTTTTTTTTAATCCACCTTTCAAAATGCTTTAAAATGGGATAGAACTAACAGCGAGGTTTTTTTTTTCACTCCTTGCTTTTTTAGAATCGTAGAACTGTTGAGCCTGTGAGATCAGATTCATTTTGTGGGCAAATGCTTACCTGTTTTCCCCTCTAATGTTTTCCGCTTAAAAACAATTAGGCTAATGTACATTTATGGCACTGTACTTGGCACGCATATTAAATGTCATTTAATAATCATGACCAGTGTTGGGGAAAGTTACTTTTAAAAGTAATACATTACAATTTTGTGTTACTCCCTGAAAAAGTAACTAATTACGTTACTTAGTTACTTTTTTAATCTGGGCAGGGCTTTCTTTTTGTTTTTAATATAAAACAACTCTAATTTAAAAGCCCTTTTACACCAAAAGTGAAATGATTTCACCTCAGGCTGCAATAATGCAGGATATCCCTCTTGAGCTATGTATAAAAAAAATGAAGCACAAATGTTAGTTTATCAAAAGTAATTTTAATTATTAGTATGGCTGAATTGCATGATTGAAGGTCAGCAGCAAAGACACTGTTAATTAAATGGAATTAAATACATAAATGATATTTGTTTTATTTGCGTTGCATCATATTCTGAGTTTGCATTTCACTGTTTTTAGTCATTTTGAGGAATACTGAATCTGTGTTTTTGTGAGTGAGATGAATTAATGCATGTTCACATTTAGTCTAGAATACAGTAACATCATGTTTACTCACAATTTCCTGACAGGAGACTTGTCAATCAATAAATTGGGAAAAAAGTGACTGGTGTTACTTATTTGAAAAAGTAACTCATATATTTTCTTAGGAATTCAAAAGTAATGCGTTACTTTAATAGTTACTTGAAAAAAGAAATATTATGTAACTCACGTTACTTGTAATGCGTTACCCAACACTAATCGTGACAGCCCTACATTCAGCCTTTCTCTCTGGTTTTATGACAGCCATACCTTTTAGCAGAACATTACAACTTTACAATATAAAATTGCTCATTAAAGCATTAAACTCACTAAACTAAAAGTTAAAATCACTAAATAAAAATATGTTTTAACTGCTATTAGAAACACAGTAGTTTTACTAACAATTTTAGCAGTTTTACTAACAATTTTAGCAAAATGCATAATTGACTCATTATTGCCCTATTATTCTATTGCGTTTCATCTGTTTAGAGCACATGTGCGCAGCTGTGTTTATTCATTGATGTCAGTTATGCACGGAGGAAAGCACAAGGTCTCAAATGCATTAAACAGCACAAATACATTTTGATCAATTTAGGGCCATTAACATTACATAAAATAACATCTGATCCATTAACATTAAGGGCTGCTTAAGAATAACATCCACAAATTAGTTATAACTTAATTTGTCATTCATGGAACCGCTTTGATTTATGTAAGGTTATTTTAAGTCCGCTTTTGGACTTTAACCCCCGCTTTTCTTCAGGTCTCTGCAGTGTTGTGATACATCATATTGACATAGCAGCAGCGATGAGAGAATGCGCTTGAGAAACAGTTTAGAGAGGAGAAATCAGTCTACAAATAAAATGTTGGTCACAGATTATTCACTTTCTAAACAATAAAAGTATTGCAAATCCACTATGTAAGGGATAATCGATGGTTCGCGTCATGCATTCTTAGACTCCACGTGGTGTATTTAAAATCCTTTAATGTACAGCAAGCCATTGATTATCCCATTTATTCCATGGTCATTAGCCAAAGTATAGACAAGTTAAACGTATTGCTCTTTGCAGCGAAATATTTGACCGAATGGGTAAAAAAGCCGGTTATTTTCGTCAGTTATGAGATGCAGCTCTAGCATTCTGCCCTCTTCAAATCAGACAAAGAGATTAAATAGTGCATAACACTTTTTTCAATCGGTGCATTGCATTGTTAACCAATCCCTGTCTATAGGCACATTGTTTTTTTTACAGTGACAAATACTGGCCTGTCAGCATAATGCAGTGTTTTAGTTTTCACGGATTTGTGTGAACAGGGATTGTTTTGACAATGTTCTTGTCTGTATATTAAAACTTTAAAAATAAAAATTCAAAAAGAAAAATGTTCTGCTTTAGTACAATGTTGTGTGAACGTACCCTAATTTCCCTAATGTCCCAATTGGTTTTCATTTTAGGCCTGATAAAAGTGAAAGAAGAAGAAGATCTAAATGAAGTGGAGAAGCATCAGGATCAGAAATATCATGATGCCACTGGAGAAAAATCAGTGAGTTGCTCCAAAACTGAAAACAGCTGCTCACAAAGCGACATGAAAATAACAGAAGTCAAAAGGTCTTTCACCTGCTCTGAGTCTGGAAAAAGTTTTACACAGAAAGGACACCTTAAGGATCATTTAGTAACTCACTCTTCAGAAAAGCCTTTCAGCTGTTCTCAGTGTGGAAAGTATTTCACACGTAATGGAAGCCTTAAGAAACACATGTTAATTCATACACGAATAAAGCCTTTTACCTGCTTTCACTGTGAAAAAAAATTCAAACAGAAAAGAAGCCTTGACAATCATATGAGGGTTGTTCACACTGGAAATAAGCCTTTCAGCTGCTCTCAGTGTGGAAAGAATTTCCGCTATAAAGGAAAGCTTTGGAATCACATGAAAATTCATACTGGAATAAACTCTTTCAGTTGCTCTCTATGTGAAAAGCGTTTCACGTGTGAAGAAAACCTTAAGATTCACATGTTAATTCATGCTGGAATAAAACCTTTCAGCTGCTCTCTGTGTGGAAAGAGTTTCACACATGAAAGAACTCTTAATGAGCACATGCTAATTCACACTTCAGAAGAGCAATTAACTTGTCCTCAGTGTGGAAAGATTTTTACGTGTAAAGCAAGCCTGAAAAATCACATGTTAATTCATGCTGGAATAAAGCCTTTCATCTGCTTGCAGTGTGGGCAGCGATTTTCACGTAAAATAAGCCTTAAAAGTCACTTGGTAACTCACACTTCAGAAAAGCCTTTCACCTGCTCTGAGTGTGGAAAGTCTTTTACACGTAAAATATACCTTAGAAATCACATGTTAATGCATTCTGGAATAAAGCCTTTTACCTGCTCGCAGTGTGGAAAGAGTTTCAGTCATAAAGGAAGCCTTTGGAATCACATGAAAAGACTTAATTCATGCTGGGGAAAAAGCCTTCCACTTGCTCTCAGTGTGGAAAGTGTTTCACCTGTAAACAAAGATTTCATAGTCACATGAGAATTCACACTGAACCAATGTTATCTGTGTGAGAAGCGCTTTAAACGGAAAACAAATCTCCAAGTGTATCTTCACTCTGAATTTAAAGGTTCAGTTCGCAGTTTTTGAAAAAGCTGCTGAATGTGAATCAGACCGAGCCCCACAACACACTTGCAATCGGTCTGTTGTGTCTAATGCCATTTAGTTTTAGTTATAACGTTGTGATCTAATTGGTTTTACTTAGTCAACTACAGATAAGAGTATGTATAGGAGTAAATTTAGTCAACTAAAGTCTAATGGGTTTAGTTAAATTGTAATGTATTAAGCATTTCTCAAACATTTCCAAACATTTTCACCTCGTAAGAAGCATCTATAAATCTGTTAATATGAATATTATGGTTTGAACATGCGATACAGATTTAACTGCTGTGCTATGAAACGTCTGTATTTATCTTGAAATTAAATAAAACCACTTCTCAAAGAAACAAGAACATGATCTTCTTTTTTATATACTGGTATATGGGTTATTATGTGTCAACTCAACCAGAGGTCCCCGGCTCAAATTTTTGCTTTTGCTATTGCTTTTCTGAAGAAAGATACACATGTATAGTGATGAAAGCCAAAACATTAAATGTCATGTAATCCACTATTTTGTAGAGGGACAATTTTCACAAATATTTGCATGCCTGTAACTCAAGATATTGGGTCTTAACCAACTTTCCTTTAGGCATCTACATTTCCTAGATTCCAGAGATATTGGAATTTCAATATGGCTCCAGGAGTAAATCATTAAAATGTACACATTTTCAGTGGTCAAAAACCAAATGTGGGTCACTTTGCAAAAATGTAAGATGACTTTTCTTTTAAAGAGGAATGTCTGAAGGACAAATAATGTTAAAACTAGAGATGCATCTTGAGATGTTATCTCTTCAACTGTATTGAATATACCAGTCTGAGTGCCATTAATATTCTTTTTCCAGAGTTTGTGTGCCTATAACTCAAGAAGTATTAAAGGTATCGCAATATGATTTTAGTTCTTTATAAACTTTTCTTTTGGAATCTTCATTTTCAAGGCCCTGCATCATTCAGTCCCATGGAGATATGGGGATCTCAATGAGGCTCCATTTTCAGATTGCTGAACATTATATTTTCAGTGGTTGAAAACCAAATGTTGCTCACTTTGTATGCAGCCGATGCTTATTTTATTTGAAGAACAGTGTCTATAGAAGAAATAATGTTGAAATGAGAATTGTATCTTGTTTCCCTCTATCAAAACAACTGCATAGGACAAGTTGAGGTACATTACCTTGCATTCTGTAGTTTGTTCAAAAGATTCTATATTTGAATCAGTTTCAGGTGTATTTGGAAGGATTTGTTCATTTTACCAGCTTCTAAAACTACCAACAGTTTAAACATGCAGTATTGTAACATGTTTAAAACAAACCCCATGCCTCATAGGGAAGTGTGGCTGCTTTCGCCACAAATTGCATTCACATCAATAAACCAGGATTTGCCCCACCTGGAATAATAATTAGAATTTCATTTTGTTTTCTTTCTTTCTGTCTTTTTTCCCTCATACTTCAAATAATTAACAGTGGGTTCTAAACCCAACATTCTAAACCCTAGGAAAATGGAATTCTGGGTAATCTTATTTTACATTTCAGTGTTTGTACTTCACCTGGAGTTGATGATTCATCCTGGTCATGATCTGACGTGTCACACTTTACAGTTCTAATCCCTGGGTTACTGTAATTATTTGCATAATTGCATTGTAAACAGTAATGATCAGATAAACACAAAACAACATTTGGATTTTGATTACTGAAAATGGGTAGGAGACTAAATTTGGAGCTACACTGAGATCTTGATAACTCTGGCATTAAACCATTCAGGCCACTAAAGATGAAGATTCCAGAAGAAAAGTTTCTTAAGAACTAGAATATAAAATTATATTAAGATAACTTTAATATTTATTGAGCTACAGGCACACAGCTTATGGAAAAAGAATGTTTATGACTCAAACAGGTATGTTCTATGCAATTGTTTTGATAGAGGGAAACAAGATACAATTCTAATTTCAACATTATTTCTTTGGACTTTGTTCTTTAAATAAAATAACATCGACTGCATACAAAGTGACCAACATTTGGGTTTGGTCAGTGTTGGGGGGTAACGCATTACAAGTAGGACTTGTTAATGATAATGAGTTTTAACAACCTATCTTGACTAAGATCTTGAAAAGGCCATTTCTGCTAGCCAGATCAAGAGCCTTGGTGAGATCAGCAAAGTCCACATAAAGGGGCTGCTGCTGGAGTGAGAAGATCATGTCGACAGTGGATCTTTTGAATCAGAACCCACACTGTGACTCAATAAACTTTCATTGGCTTTAAACTAGTCTGCAGATTGTGTGGACTTCTTGCCCAAGATGGAAATGGCAGTATCATGCACAGCATCCCTAATTTGTTGCCATCACACACTGGCGTAGCTGTTTAATTTTCCTGGAAGGATGTCATCCAGCACTCATGTAAACTATTCCACTCTGTCCTGGTCATGTGTCTTTCTGGTGTCAGTCTGTGGCCTACCTTACCTTATGGGGGCAGACAATTTGTCTGCCAAAGCCGAAATCGGACGCCTTTTCCAGTTTTGAGATGATGTTGATGCAAGTAGATGCACACTTTGGCCTCTGAAAGAAAATAAAAATTTTATTTCGGATTTCACAGAAGTTTTTGGAGGAATTAGGACAAACTAGGACAGACTTTTAATCCTTGGGGATTTTAATATTCATGCTGTCCATCTGATACATTGGCATAAGACTTTTTAAATGATATAGAATCATTAAATTTAGTTCAGCATGTAAATGGTCCAGCGCATAGGTATGGCCATACCTTGAATCTTGTTTTCTCTTATGGATTGACTGTTGGGGACCTTGTAAGTTTTTCTGATCACAAATCTGTGATTTTAATATTTCATTTTTATGTTCTGAAGGAAAACCAGGTTTTCCAACTTTTAAATGTCGGAAACTAAATTCTAAATTCTAAAATTGTTAAAAATTTTGTATAATGAGTCTGCTCTTGTAAATTTGGACAATGAGAGACCTTCATCAAGTTTGTTTTCTGAACAAAACAAAAGTAACGTCTTTATTACATTTTCATCTCACCGTACTGCTCTGAATGCCACAAGTGACACAGTAAAGATGAAAATGTGGAATAAAGATGTTATTTTTGCTTTCTTTGTGCAAAAAAGTATTCTTGTAACTTTACAGTTGAACCTCTGATGTCACATGAACTACTTTAATCATCTTGGTACTTTTCTGTGTCTTGATGATGTAATTATTTGTAAATAGACTGCAAAAATAATATTTTGTCACACATTGTTTTGTTTTGTTTTGTTTAGAATCATGGGAGAATGATGATCTCTATCTGAAATGAGAGAGAGAAAAAAAAAATATGATTCTCAGTTTATCCAGAATTGTGCAGCTCTCATTCGAGATGTAAAAGGAGCGGCATATTTACACATCTACTCTTTCTTGAAACAGAAGTAATGTATTAAGTTTAGAGCAAAGAAACTAAACCTAAAGTATCGATCTCATCAGGCTTGTATTGATCCGATACCATTATCAATCTTCATATCACTGCTAGAAGAAGAAGGGTTGCTAATGTAAACAAACTCATTCAATCTCAGTCATGTGTGAAGTAAAATATAGTTTATTAGACAAATAAAAGCTTTTAGATATTAAAACTAAAATTATACAATTATTTTTCCTGAATAAAATATAATCAGCAGACAATAAAAGTTGTTGATAAAATATAAAAGGTAAAAATAACAATGTATTAATAAAAAAGGTAACATTTGATCAATCAAATTTTAATCAAATACAGAAACAAGCTAAGTAAAAGTGAAAACTAATGAGCTGAATCACTCTCTCCTACTGACTTACAAGATGAGTATCCATACATTTGGTGAGGACGTGGCATCAGACCTGAAAATGCTGGATCTGAAGAAGATTTACTTACAGTGATTGTTTTCTGTATGACTGTGTAGAGAAGATAAATGTTTAAAACGCTTCCCACATGTAGTGCAGTGATAAGGTTTCTCTCCAGTGTGGATCATCTCATGTATTTTCAGTTTTGCTGAATGAATGAATCTCTTATCACAGTGTGTGTTTTTTTTCCATGTCCATGTGATGCTTAAAGGTCGATGAGTGTGCAAAACTCTTTCCGCACTGATCACAGGTGAATGGTTTCTATCCAGTATGAACCTTCATATGGTCCGTAAGGCACCATTTTCTTGCAAAATTTTTCTTGCACTGATCACACGTGTGCGGTTTCTCTCCAGTGTGAATCATCTCATGTGTTTTCAGATTTCCTGACTGACTGAATCTCTTGTCACAGTGTGAACACTTGTAAGGTTTTTCTCCAGTGTGAATTCTCTCATGTGTTTTCAGCTGTCCTGAATCACAAAATCTCCTGTCACAGTGTGAACACTTGTAAGGTTTTTCTCCAGTGTGGATCCTCTGGTGCAGTTTTAAACTGCTCGCTGTAGTAAAAGTCTTTTCACACTCAAAGCACATGTACTCTCTCACACCAGTATGAACTTTCTGATGCACTTTTAAATGTTCTGGACGTGAAAAACTCTTCCCACACAAATGACATGAATGTGGCTTCTCCTTTGTATGAACTGTCAGGTGCTGCTTCAGGTATGAAGCTCTCAAAAATATTTTGTCACACTGATCACATTCATAAAGTTTCTCTCCAGTGTGAATGTCCATGTGATGCTTAAGGGTTGATGAGCATGAGAAACTCTTTCCGCACTGATCACAAGTAAACGGTTTCTTTCCAGTATGAACCCACATATGGTCTGTAAGGTTTGCTTTTAGTGTGAAACTCTTCCCGCACTGATCACATGTGTGTGGTTTTTCTCCAGTGTGGATCATCTCATGTAATTTCAGGTGTGCTAACAGTCTGAATCTCTTGTCACAGTGTGAACACTTGTAAGGTTTTTCTCCAGTGTGAATCCTCTGATGCTGTTTTAAACACTTTGCTGTAATAAAAGTCTTTTCACACTCAAAGCACATGTACTCTCTCACACCAGTATGTATTTTCTCATGTTCTTTCAAACTTTGTCGATGTGAAAACCTATTTCCACACAAATGACATGAATGTGGCTTCTCCTTTGTATGAACTACCAGGTGCTGTTTCAGGACTGAATCTCTCGAAAACATTTTGCCGCACTGATCACATGCATACGGTTTCTCTCCAGTGTGGATCTTCTCATGTCTTTTCAGGGATCCTGACTGAATGAATCTCCTGTCACAGTGTGAACACTTGTAAGGTTTTTCTCCAGTGTGAATCCTCTCATGCAGTTTTAAACCACTCGCCGAACTAAAAGTCTTCCCACAGTCAAAGCACATGTACTCTGTCAGACCAGTATGCATTTTCTGATGCACTTTTAAATGTTCTGAATTACATGAATGTGGTTTCTCTTTTGTATGAACTCTCAGGTGTTTCTTCAGGACTAAAGTGCTCAAAAATGTTTTCCCGCACTGATCACAAGTGAATGGTTTCTCTCCAGTATAAATTCTCATGTGAAGCTCAAGATGATTTTTGTGTGTGAAACTCTTTCCACACTGAGCGCTGGTGAAAGATTTATTGGCCCTTTTTTTCTTTAAATTTCTGTTTGGGTTTTTCTACACTTCTGATATGATTTGTCTTCTCAGAATTCTTCTTTCTCCTGATTATCTTCAATCAATTCTGAAACAAAAGTAAAAACAGTCCATTTGTCAGTAACTCATAAAAAAATAAATAAATGATGTTATATCAGATGAACCCTGATATAACAGCAGAATGTAACAGTAGAAAACTGCATTACAAATTGTTGATCATTTTGATGCAATTTTATAAATTATACATCCTTGAAACTTTACATTAATGAAGAACATTGATCTTCAAATTTTTAGTTTTAAAATCTTATAGGCACAAATCTCATGTTTCTATAGGGAGAATTATTAAATATGTTTGATCAACTACAAGAAGGATCTGAGAATCATCAAATACAAACTGTTGCATCAAGAGAGCGACCATTCATTCTGATTTTTTTCTTGTTCTCCTTTATAATCATTACTCATTCATGTAATTTACTCTATTGTTTTTATTATTTACAATTTATATCATTTTGTTATTTGATAATTTATTCATTATTTTATGATGTTTTATATTTCTAGTTATTTTCATTGTTTAATCTTATGATTATGAGGTTTCATTAACTGTTTTGTCTATATGAATAGATAAGAGATAAGAGGGAATGTTTATGGAAACTCAAGGTTTATGGGATGTTGTTGTGAAGCAGTTTGGTGTAACACTACTTGTTGGATTTGTGCTGGTCAGATGAAGTGTGAGGATTGAAACATATGCAACTAATGGCTCATTGTACGGTACTCAGTTATTCAATTCAATTCAATTTAAATTTATTTGTATAGCGCTTTTCACGATACATATCGTTGCAAAGCAACTTTACACCAAATTAAAGCTATGTTATGGGATTATTTTTGTGCCAATAAGAATGAACGTAACTTTATAAAACTGAACGTAACTTTCCAAGAAACGATCAAAAATATGCCACTGCAAAAGAAGAAAAACACAATGAAAATGAAAAAATGAACTCAGTCGCACGAATTTAACATGCTCTTCAAATATGCTTCATGCTTTGTTAATGATTTTCAAAGAATCGTTTTCGCGAATCATGGATTCTGAATGCGTTGCCACAGCTTTCGCTTACGCTTCGCAAATTTTCGTTTGCTGTTTTGGCACAAACCTCTCGTGGGGGCGGGCTTAACAGCGATCTACTCTAACTGGCTAATGAGCTTTTGATGGACAGTTGCTCTCTGAACTGGAAGCACGGACGGTGACGTCAGTGGCGCAATACGTCGTGCTTTGTTTATAGAAAATATCAGAACTGTTGCACACTGTACATGAATAAAACTTTTATCGATGTTATTGATTAACGTTACTTTAGCAACACGAACTTACTTCAAGCTGCCCTGAGGGACAAGCTGAGGTGGAAGATGATGCTGCTCCGTGTCTCTGCTGGGAGCTCATCTTTAGAAACTAAGAGACGACCGTAGGTGAAATACTAATAACATTAATACTTAATATAAACAAAGCACGACGTATTGCACACCGCAACAACTTTCCAATATGTGCGCCACTGACGTCACCGTCCGTGCTTCCAGGTCAGAGAGCAACTGTCCATCAAAAGCTCATTAGCCAATCAGAGTAGATCGTTGTTAAGCCCGCCCCCACGAGAGGTTTGTGCCAAAACAGCAAACGCAAATTTGCAAAGCGTAAGCGAAAGCTGTGGCAACGCATTTAGAATCTATGATTCGCGAAAACGATTCTTTGAAAATCATTAACAAAGAATGAAGCATATTTGAAGAGCATGTTAAATTCGTCCGACTGAGTTCATTTTTTCATTTTCATTGTGTTTTTCTTCTTTTGCAGTGGCATATTTTTGATCGTTTCTTGGAAAGTTACGTTCAGTTTTATAAAGTTACGTTCATTCTTATTGGCACAAAAATAATCCCATACTATGTCTGTGTCCATTGTCTCGGTCAACCAAAATCACAAAAATCAGTGATGAACTGCCTTTAACTGAAAATTGAGTGTTTACTGTTGTCCTTTTGCATTATTGACACACTGTTTTCCTATTTCATACTGTAAAGTGCTTTGACAAAATCTGTATTGTTAAAAGCGCTATATAAATAGAGGTGACTTGCAGCAGCATGTTTCGTACTGTCCCTTTAAGACCTGCACGCATCCTTTTCTTAAGGATGAGCGATACCACTGATTATGTTTTCGATATGAGACTGATTCTTTTAAAGGCCAGTATCGTTGATGTCGATACTGATACAACACTTCTTTAAACTGAACTTTTAAATTATGAAATGTATTAAATTATTAAATTACTAAGAGTCATGGGTACTGCAGGAACCCAGGCATTTCACCCGGTGTTAGGGTTTAACTGGTGACCAACTTCTGGTTTATGTCCTCTGCTCCAGGGGCCAGTTGCATAAACTTAGCCTTTATGTCAAGACAGTGTCTTAAGAACTAGTCTGACCAACTAGCACAGGGGTTAAACATGTTAAACATTCTAATACTAATATATTAGACAATGAACCGCTGGATCACAATTACTGTAGTAGGCTATTTGACATCCTTATATGCAAGAGCAAGGTTTTACTGCGTTAATGGGTTTTATTTACTTTCCACAATGTGTATTTTTTCTGATTCTATCTCAAACCATATGATCGTTTAGCTTAAATAGTTTATGTAATATATTCATAAGCAGTATTCTGAGGGGAAAATAACGTTCAGATTTCATATATTGTTATAATGAGATATCTAGTGACAAGTTAACATGTTTACAAAGCAATATTTGTAAGCAGCGTTTTGACTGAAATAACGTTAATTTATTGCAACAGTAAAATTAGATATCGGCTAGCAAATGCAGAGGTCACAAGTAAACACGGACGCTTTCAAAGAATCATAGACTAAACCTACGTTAAGTCACAGTGTAAAAAGGGGCTTTATTATTTACAAAGATCCAATACTTTGTACTATTTAATATGGGTTCGATCCCTGTGTCAAGCCGATGTTGTGTGATATTTTTTATTTTTTATTATTATTATTATTAATAATATTTCATTATTATTATTAAAGTTATTTCATTTTCATATGATCAAACAGTGTGATTATTTAGCCTATATTGGTAATTGGTATTCTTAGACTATGGGCACTTTTATGTTATTTGGTCATATTTTTAAAAATACATATAACTTTGGACAAATTCCTCTTTCTTTTTCAAACTAACAATAAAACCTCCTTAAAAATGTTTTACTACCTTTCTATTATGATTTTTTCATACTTTTCCACCCCTTATAGGTGCCAAAATCACGTTTTCTCCTTGTCACACAGACTTTTAAACTTTAACAATGAAAATGCAGTTTAAAATATGACTTATCTGGTAACTATTAATGTACTTAAATTAAGAATTAAAATACATTGTAGTATTTAATGTGAGACCACTAGCAATATTACTTTTTATACAAAATATAGCTGTCACACAGTATTGGTGTCATTTCCACCACAACACTGTTTTGTCAATGGATTTGTGTAAAAGACTGTTTAGGAGGTGTCTATGGAAATGTTCAGTGAGATCAAAGCAGATGTTGGACATGGAGGTAATTTACATTTTCATCAAGCTAAATATTGCTTGATCAGTTAACATATTTACATATATTACACACATATATATATATATATATATATATATATATATATATATATATATATATATTTAAATACATTTCCAAACGTGCTGTACCTTCAAGGGTGTTTTTAAATATCTGAAGATTTTAAGTTAAATAGAAGTATTTTGCATACATGAAATGCTAAGTATTAATTCAAAGCTAATCAGTGAAGCTATCTTCCATTTTTTTACAAAAAAGCTACAAAATTGTCATTTCCACCACACTGCCCTCTGTGGTGGAAATGACAGCATGTGGTGGAAATGATATTTGTGGTTACAAAGTACAATTGATATGGATTAAAGAGTACATTTGTGTAATACTTTTTATATTTTAATATATTACAATACTTTTAATATTTATATTATGATATTATTTTTATTTCTAAATTATATTACTTTTATTTTAATTTATTTAATTTTTATCCATTTTTAAGATGCCACCTAAGACAACAAAAAAAAGGTCACAGGCATTTAGGAACAAAATAAAAGCTGAGCCTGACCTCTCACAATTATGTAGCCTCATAATTATCTCACAATGGTGAAATTTTGATGCAACATTTATTGCTTATATTTTTGCCTTGCCATCAGTTGTGTCAGTTATTCACAGTATGCACTGTAACTGTTCATCTGTGAGACAAACCAGTTTTACATCAAACTCAGCACATACTTTTTAGTTTATTTTCCGTACTTCAGCCGCTATGGGCCATCATACCAATAATTTGTAATCTTTACAAGAATACCAAATCATGTAATGAGCCAGTGTGCATTTATTAGACATCTTAATATCACACCAGTTTGTGGTTTCAGAATCGGCTGCGGTCGCTCCATCACTTCTGAAGCAGAGGACCTGAACCAGGAAGTTGTTGTGGTTTTCCCTCTTAACCGTCAAAGAATTACTCTTGAGTCTTGGGTTTTGATGCCAAAAGATAGACTTTATTGCCAAAACAATCAAGCCAAATTGTCTATAGAGAACTGATCTTTACTTGGTTGAGGACAGCTTTTTATACTGGTCTTGTCATGCAAGCATGTCAGCCTAAATCATTGGGGGGTCCCTAAAGTAAACACTATGAGGGAGACAGATGTTTCCTATACCATGGTTTACTAGTAACTCTCCAAATAAGGGCATACTGTGCTCGACCATCTCCCATCCTATGGCTTCACCAGTGGGCCCCTAACAATAACAGTATGTGCTTGTCCAGCAAAATATAGGGTAGAACTGCAAAACTATAATAGTAAAATAATTTGGATATGATTCCTTTATATTTTAGTTAATAAAATCTTACTCAGTCACCAGTTAAACCATTACACCGGAACGCACATTTTAGAGTAGAATTACTAGCTACATCAATATTTTTAAGAGAAACAGCTAAAAGTAATTAATTTAATGAATATTTTTATTTATTATTATTTTATTTATTTATTTATTGGCTTTAGAAGAGAAAAAAAAAAAAACTGGCATGCTGCACCTTTAAGTAAAGCGAATTTAATTATCTTTATTAAACTATTTTTCCAAGTCTGAACAACTCCTTTTTTAACTCATCTTTTAAGAACGGAGGAACATTAGACACCATAATTGTTTTTGCCGATTGAAGGGCATTTCTGGAGTAAAAATCTCCTTTCTGCACTGACCACACGTGTTAAAATCACTCCAGCGCTGTTTATAGGAGAAGCTGACATTTACCTCACATTCCTGCAGACCTCAGACCTAAATTACGCAAAATATTCCATGCATGCCAGCAAAAAGCAACTATAGATAAGAAAGAGAAGAAAAATAGGACTCACCCTTATCTTACAACTCTCACGAGCGCTCAGGAGTGAAGCCAGAGCGTCTCGATCGCCCCAAAGCGGCTGAACCCAGTATAGGTCACAAACCCCACCCTTTCCATGTAATCTAATGGGACGCGAGACAAACTGAATATTTAAATTACACTTCAAATATTTGTTTCCAAAGATGGGTTTTGACCTTTTTATGTAGTTTTTAGGACGCTGATGTAAGTTCAAGTGTTCAACAGAATCAGTAGATTTGCTTTTACCTCTTAGATTGTGAGATGTGGTGCTACCACCCCCAAGCTATATGTGTCAACTGATCATCTTAACAGTTATTAACCAAGATAGCAACACCAGTTTTGACAGAATTTCCTGTCAACTGCTTAGACAGGATGTCAGTTAACTGTCTAATGCTCTCTTTTGTTTTTATTCTTCAGAGACATCATTGACTTTTTGAATTTTCAAAAAGTCAACCTCATCTACTAAAATTTTAATCTCTGAAGTAAAATTATTAACTTCAATTAATTGTTTCATCTGTTTCATTAATCGCATATGTATACGCTCATAATGACCAGTGCCGGACTGGTAATCTGGCGTACCGGGCATTTTCCTGGTGGGCCAATGCACTTTTAGGCCGGTACATTTTTTTTCTCCGCCAAAGACTGGTCTATCATACAGGGACAATGGCCCATTACAAAGCACTGTATAGACCAGGGGTGGCAAACGTCGGTCCTGGAGAGCTGCAGCCCTGCAGAGTTTTGCTTCAACCCTAATCAAACACACCTGAACAAGCTAATCAAGGTATGATGGAAGGTACTTTGAAGCTACAGGTAGTGTTTTTATTAGGGTTGGAGTTGAACTCTGCAGGGCTGCAGCTCTCCAGGACCAACGTTTGCCACCCCTGGTATAGTCGGAGTGAGAAGGGCTCTTGCTCCGCCTATGTACATACCACTTCACCACTTCCTCTCAGCCTCACAAAATGTACAGGTGCTGAAAAGCTCAGGGAAAAGAAATGTGCCTCATCATCGGTAATTGCGAAATGTACACATCAGCATTATCAAGAACAGGCTTGCTCTGCTGTACAGTTATACATTATATAAATACAAAATATATTAACAAATTTTGTGTGTGTGTGTTTTTACAGTGTTCTACTGGTTGAAAACCCAATCTGAACAGAAAAAAATCTTTGAAAAGTATATTTGAGGCTATATCAAGACTCTCTTAATTAAGACAGCAATCACATTCAATGTCAGTCAACTGGTGAAATAAAATGTATTAGGCATTTAAAAAGCTCTACTGAGAAAATTAAAACAAAGCAAAGCTTAAAGAGCAAACATAAAAGGCAACTTTATAGCTTTCAGACAATAACAATAAGCTGTAAATAAAATTTGTAGTAAGGTAAATAAATCATTACTTGAAGAAAATACAGTAGTAAACATGAAAATGAACGAGACAGAGCTCTCTTTACTGACTAGTAAAGTAGCCAGAACTACATGAAAGTTTGTCTTGCATTTGCATGGAAAAGCAGACGTGGAAGAGTAAGTAGTTGTTCTGATGAAAAACAATGAAGGTAAAAATTAATATCAGATCCATGTATCTTTTAAAAGTTTTATAGCCTGTTCTTCAGCTCCCTGAACTATGACTTAAAATTTTTTTTTTCTTTCCAGTGTGAATTTTCTGTGCAAGGACCATAAATAATAATAATAATAATAATAATAATAAAATAAATCATGTGAGATTTTAAATGAGAGACAAATGTGAAAGAAAAAGTGATCAAAACCCCAAAGTCAAAATTACTGATGAGCTCAATAGTCATAAAATGTCATGAATCGCATGAAATCTGCTCTGCAACTGCTGTGCACAATTATAATCTATTTTAATGTCATGAAGATGATTTGTGTTATGAATCTCTAGTTTGGTCATGAGACTCTAGATGGCACAGGCTTGACATGTAATCTGTAAGCAATCAAATTGGTTCCTACACGTACAACCTGACTGACATCTAAGCTATGCAAAAATGTGAGAAAACTTGCTGACAGACCTTTCACACCAAACATCAAATAAATATGTGCTGGACTAAAGGAAACTAAATATATGTGCTGGACTAAAAGCAAATTCATGAATGTACAACAGAAAGATATATGCACTTCACTTTCAGTCATCATAAAAGCACCTGCAAAAGGCATAAATGTGACTTTCAATGGACTATTTCACCCAAACAACTTGCTAATCATGGCTTACTCATGTAGTTGAAAGTGTTCATGAAAAACTAATGTTTTATTTACAGTTTTTTATTGAAGCGTCCGTTGTTGCTGCTGCGGTTGCTGGTATTTTGTTGTTATTCTGTCTCTTTAGTTTAGGTTTCTACTGTGAAACAACAGCCCCCGGGGCAGTGCTGCCACCTTGTGGAACAGCTGAGTAGTGCAAAAAAAAAAAAAAAGTAAAAGTACATGTAAATTGAGGGCCATTGTTTCGGGCACACTGTATGTGGACCCTTGCATATCTTTATCTTTGGTGCAGTTTTAAATGGCTTGCTGAAATAAAAGTCTTGTCACACTCAAAGCACATGTACTCTCTCACACCACTATGTATTTTCTGATGTTCTTTTAAATTTTGCAGCTGTGAAAAACGCTTTCCATATTCAGAACATGAATGCAGCTTCTCCTTCGTATGAACTGTCAGGTGTTTCTTCAGGTTTGATGCGAAGACAAATGTTTTTCTAGTAGGGGTGTGCAAAGCAGCCGGTATTTGTATCTGTATTTGTATTTGTTGAGGGGAGAAAAGTATTTGTATTTGTATTTGTATTCGAGTAAAATTCAAAATAGGCGTAAAAATCCAGTTTTTTTGCGTTACACTTCTACACACTTTTCTTGGCTGGTGGAGGACCAAGAGATCTCAGCAGCAGCCACACTCTTTTCTATTTGGTTGCCCAAATCCATGTGAGGAGTTCCAACTAAGTTAATGAGTGACGGGAAGCTATGCTAAGGTGAACTGGGGAGTCGCTCTCTAAACGTGGGGTATTAAAATCGCTTTTGAAAATCGCTCTCTGTTTTACTTTCGGTTTAGTTTTAACGATGGCGCGAAACTCTCTGCGGTGCTGAGCGTGCATTCCACAATACAAGACATTAATTTAACAAAACTATTGAAGTGGTGGGACACAAACGGGATTTTGAAAAGTGTGTCCCCAGTGGAAATTACGCCCCTGCGTGAGTGGAGTTATCATTTGATGTGAATGTATGCCAGAATGTGCGCTGTAGCACAAAATATAGTATATTTCTTCAAAAGCAGATTGTGGAGACATTTTAATTGTCCACAATCAAAAATCGTCATATCACACACCCCTAATTGCAATGTAGTTTGTACAAATCTGGAACAGAGGTTGGTTAAGAGAGAGAGAAAAAAACGGCCGGTTCCGAGTTTCAGCGGAGCGCAGTGTCAGTGACAGGGAGTGATTGACGGCTAATATCTAAAATCTGTTAAGAATGTAAAGATCAAGTTTAGTTAGTTATGTAATGTTGGAGAAAACGGCGAAACTGTCACTGTATCAGCTCACAGCAGTCTGGGCAGTAGTTAGGCTAGCGAAAGTTTTGTAAAGAAATAAAAACAAGTCGCACCGCAACGATTTCTCGCACTCGCACAAATGCTTCCAAATATATTTTGCGGTCGCGCAGATTAAATTTTGGGAGCATATGCCCTGCCCCCAACCCCTCCGACTCCTGAATGTCACCCACTCACTCGCTCATGCGGGCATGCACTGCGGTCTCATGAGGAAACGCAGCTTTTTGATATGAAGTTTTTCTTGTTCCCGAATACAAATATTTTTTTAAGTATTTGTTCGAAATAAGTATTTGTAAAAAACACGCTATTTGTGCCTTTCCGAATACCGTATTCGGGTTCGGCTCCACCCCTATTTTCTACACTGATCACATGTGAACGGCTTCTCTCCGGTGTGGATTCTCAAGTGCTCTTCAAGATTTTTTTAAATTGAGAATCCCTTTTCACACAGTTCACACATGAACGGCTTCTCTCCAGTGTGGATCCTCATGTGACTTTTCTATTTACTGATCGTGCTAGGGAGGTAACAAAAGTTTCTGTCCATGACCCAGAATGTCATCTGGGCCTTAAATATAAGGATCTGAGTCTTAGAAGTGTGACACAGAAGAATGTGTTTTTGACTTTCTTACCATGTGTGGAAAAATACTGGCTGTTGGGAGATGTAACCTTGAAGGCTGGGGAAGAGATATGAGGCGGAGGAAACCCTCCCTTCTTGGTCACAGTCTACAGCAACTTGTGTTTCAGTATGACTGTCTGACCTTCTTTGCTTAAGAATAAACTCATGAAAAGAAAACTGAGTGGGTTTGTCT
>NC_066871.1:47332408-47394259 GCF_022985175.1 Labeo rohita
ATGTGTAATAAATACTGAATGCTTTTATATTGGATCTGTGTGTGACTGTGATCTGTTGATGTTTCTCACCAGAGTTGAACAGAATGTAACACTGGGAACAGCTCATCCATTCCAGCTGTGTGAATCTCACAGTCCTGCAGAATCAGCTGTGTCTTTGTGTCTGAATGAGCTCTCTGAATGACTCTGGACGTTGCACGGCAGTCGTCAGCGGTCAGATGAAGAGGCTCTGAGTCTGTGTTTGTTGTCAGATCCAGAGCAGAACGGCAGGAGAAGTCCAGCTTGTGCTGCAGGACGGAGAGCAGAACTGATGCTGCCTCCTGCTGGACATCAGAGACACTGCAGCAGTGAAGCATCTTCAGCAACAGCCGCCTGTCAACACTGAACACAGACAAATACTACATCAGGACAGATTCTGGTAACATCAGTAACAGTTTAAAAGAATGGATTC
Organism: Labeo rohita; assembly: GCF_022985175.1. NCBI lineage: Eukaryota > Metazoa > Chordata > Actinopteri > Cypriniformes > Cyprinidae > Labeo > Labeo rohita. The sequence goes on from NC_066871.1 coordinate 47,332,857, forward strand.
AGAATCTTAAGGAATTGAAAGATTCTGCTTCCTCTTAATGGTTCTCTGACCTCACCCAGAAAACTACTGAATGTAACACACAGGCAGACCTGAGACAGAGAAACAGAAGAATAGAGAAAAGCAGTGAGACCTGAGGTGGGACACGTGTGTGAAGAGAGGCAGAATGCTCTCCAGCTCTTCCTCTGGTATGGAGGTCCACTGTAGGTTGAGTGAAGCTGCAGTGCAGTGCTGCAGTGTGAAGCGCAGGGCGTCACAGTGAACAGAGTCCAGATCTCTGCACTGCAGATTAATGTAGTTCTCCACTGAACTCAACAGACTGGACACAAAACCAGCAGAGCCGGACTCATAGATCTCTCTGATTACACACAGCATGAAGACAGAGCTCATCCTGTACAGACACACATCACACATATCATTAAATCACTGTATATTTCCTATAATTTACTAGATACGTACTTTGTGAAAGAACGAATTGTTTACCGTTTAAACCGAATCCTGTCCAAGAAAGGCAGGATTTCACTGATTCTGCATTGAATGTTGCTTTTTCTGAGATCCACAGTGATTTGTTGAATTCTGTGCTGCAGGAAATAATGAAGCTCTTCCCAGTTTAAGGAACAGGACATCAGTTCCCCACCCACTTTTTGCAGGAAGCATTGAGTCTGTTCTTCTTCCTGAGCTTCATAGACACACTGAACCATCTTCTGGAGAGTCTTTTTGGACAGTCTACACACAGACAAACAACGTTCATTATCCTTTATGCAATAATGTATATTAAGTCAAACACTTCTGAAATTTTCCCTACACTTAGACCTGACAGTCAGTGGGCACTGATGACAATGTAGGACAGATAAAGAAACAGTTGCCAGCTCTGAACTAGACCACTTTACCTCAGCTGTGAGATGTAGGGCAGACACTGAAGGAAACTCTTCACTTCACTCTCTTCCTCTGAACATCCTCTCAGATCTACTGGTTTCTTCTGTGTTTGTAGTTTCAGCACTTCCAGGAGGACGGAGCTCTTTCTCTGTGAGAGATCTATGATCCAGACATCAGATGACTGGAAAACTGACTGTAATGCTGGAAGGAAACTCCTGCCTGTTTGAGTCTCATAGTTCTTCACATGTGAGTAAAGATCCAGCAGGAAATCACTCTGATCATGACCATAATAATCAAAAGGTAAGTTTTTGTAGCTGCACACAGATGACAGAGTCGAGAATCTTGTTCCTGCATATCTTTCAGTTTCTACTGCAGCAACACAGAGATTCAGCAGGAATCTTACTGCAGACATCCTTGTTTCTTCATTATAAATGTCCCAAAACCTGATAATAAACAATCAAGAACCAAACACTTCATTAATTTGAGTCAATTTTCATTAATATACAACTGAACATAATTCATCAAAAAGGGATCTAATTTGATAATGTTTTCGCTGAAATGCACTGCTATGTGGAATTTCATTTGTTCAAATCTGGGAGTCTGAAGGGAGGAGGATGGGAATTTTCTTGAAGGTCCACGTTTGATACGACGATGCATCTCTACAGTTATTTGACAATACAGGTATCAAACTGTTTCTGTATTGATATTGCGGCACATAGTAGTGGACTGCACCTAATAATACAAGATGGAAAAGTGCAAGGTTTCTAAAAAAAAATAATGAATAGAGTATAATATATAGTCTACAACAACTAGGTTGAATCTTGCCGCCGAGAAACACAACTGGGTTGCCTGATATGAAGACACATAATCCCTGAAACCGAGCTTCTCGCTTGCATAATATGGAATAAATGTGTTGCTAATTTGTCAACCTGGCAACCGTGCGCACTCTCTCTCTCTATCTCCCCCTGTCGATTGAAAATAAAAACACTTGATTTCTGAAAACACCAGTAAACTTACAGATTAGCGATCTGTACTTCAATATTCTACTCTCAGAAAAGTGGAATTCATCAAGTGTTCATTTACGAGACAGAGAGAGAAAGAGAGATACAGTATGATGAGCACTTGGTCAGGACACCTTGACGTCACTTTTTGATGCTCAGGGTCCTCCATTGCTTTTAGTTGTTTGCATTACGCGTTGTGTTTAATAGTTTGCATGCATTCCACTTCTGAACAATATAAAACACACAACAGGCAAATAAAAATACAGTCAGATATTTATTGCAAAAACTGACCATAAAAAGCAGAATAAAAGTATTACAAACAAGTCACGTTGCATTCCAAGTCCTCCGATATATTTATTTGAAGAACAGAGTAAATCATAAGGTTTTAAACGCTGAAGATGATCTCACTCTCGTACATTCACATTCAAAAAGAGACTCCTGAACATTGTTAGCATCACACAATCAGTCACGAGACACAGGAGAGCCAATGGCATTTCACAACCAAAGCAGACGTAAGGCTTCTTCTGCTGACAGTTTAAATTTGTGCAGTTTCTATGTTTTTTTTAACTTAGTTTTTTTCTGTGTGGTTATTTGTTTATTTTATTATTTATTTTTCTCCTTTCAAACACTGTTCTAGAGTATAAGATTGACCTTATATTTTATGTATCTGGATTTACATGTTCACCCTTTGAGCGGTACGGTCCCACATATGGGATTTAGAACTTTCGGTGACGTCACACAACTGCCAAATTCAAACTGTGTTTTCGCGCGTTGGCTGGCGCTGAGCAAGAGAGAGACGCGCGCTGCGCTTGTCATATAATCACAATTATGCAGTGTTTTCAACCACTTAACGTTTATTTTGGGTTTCAGACATTTAAATACACATAAGTACTAGTAAAACAATACATTTAGAGTTTGTAAAATACACACGGATGTCTATGGAAGCAGTAATAACAATCCATTCAAGTATAATTTGCCGACGTGTTTGATTATATCAGATACACATAATGTAAGTAATGATATAATTCACTCCATTTCTTTCCCAGTTCACCAGCTACTTACTTGCATGTATTTCGGGAGTAACTGGTGAATTTACGTGCTGTAAATCCGGCTGACAAGACTCTCTGAATGGCAGCGCGAACAAACATGGCGGCGCCCATCTCACGATATAGATCACGATCCAGATCATTTATAAAGGTTTTAAAACGGCAAAATACACTCACTTACACGTATTCGTGAATCGGAATATCAGATAGCTGAAGACATGGCAAACAAAAGTGTGAATATTTTGAATAAAAAAGGACAAACGAAATAAAAGCGATACGTCTGTCATACAGCGCTATAGACCAATTTCGAGTAGACGTCACAGTGACGTCATTTGCAGCTGCGCGCGCATAGTGGTTGCTGAAAACACTGGTAGCAAATGGAGGTGAACGGGTAAACTCCATGAAATAAGAGAAAAAAAATTTTTTTTTGTGCCTTTTGATGTCAAAATCCGAATGCAAATAATTTTTATACAATACTGTAGTCAAAGACGCCATTTGAAGCTAAAGGCAGACGTTTAAACGAACATACTATGGGTGAAAACTGCTGTGATTACTTTTAAAGCGTAAACTTGATTTAAACAATAAGTCTACATAATATTCACATATGCTGTTCAAAGGGGATGTACTATTAGCCCTACAGTTACAGCATGAAATTTTATTTAAACCTATTACTGTTAACATTTTGCATAACATTTTTTTAAATTTTATCTCACAATTCTGATTATTGTTTCTCAAAAATGCAAGTTTATATCTCCTAATTCTGACTTTATATATCTCCTATTCTGACTTTTTATATTTGGAGTTTGTTAATTCTGAGGGGAAAAAAGCAGTAGTGTGGGACGAGTTGTTTTTCATCTAGATTTGTGGGATATAATCTCTGAATTGCGAAAATAAATTCAGAATTTTGAAATATAAAATCAAATTTACCTTTTTTATATTCTTTTTTTTCCATGGCTCCATACACTGCCACTTGAACCGCCCATAAAAAAAAAACGTCATCCCTGTTTCGGGTCTGTAAGACTATCCCACTATCTAACGCCAATTTCGTTGAATAACATTTCTTATGGCTGGCTGACAAGCTGTTGTGATATGCGAATAACATTTTGAAAATGACATCTAATCAATATAATCTATACTCTTTTTAAATCCAAGTATTTTGTGCCGTATCCTTGTAATTCTCTAGCTGTAAAGGCGATCTCTCCAGGTTTTCTGCAACCATGCTGCGCGCGCATCCCGGATGTTTACAAACAGATAATTGGTCTATAGTGGCTGCAGTGTCAATGATGACGCGTCGCCATGGTAACAATAAAGTGAACGTTCTAAAATAACGGTCACCTAAAAAAAACTCACTCTGGGGGGGTCAGATAGAATATTTTAAACTCACCAGTGAAAGGGTTCAGGACCCCTTGGCATCACATTTTGACACATAGGGTACCCCTTTAGCATCATTTTCGATATGCAGGGTCTTCCATTGGTTTAAATAAGAAACCTTTGGCATCAATATGCTGACGTGAAAGACATTGGGAATTTTATCGCCACAATTAAATTACATTTTGGGAAATAATTTTGCCATTATTGCATATATGTTGAGGTGTTTTTTTTTTTTTGTTGTTGTTGTTTGTTTTGTTTGTTTTTTTTTTTTTTTTCTCTCTCTCAGTGTAAACAGTTTATAAGCATGTAACCCAGCCCCTGCCCCTAAACCTACCATTTGTCAATATAAAACACAAGATATAACAGGCAGAAACAACTACAGTCACAATTTATTTAAAAAGTATTAATATCCCAAGTCTTCCAAGACAAAACAATTGATTTCTGAGAGGAATAGACACGATCACCGTCTCCACTGTACAGCTCTGTGCAAACTGTACACAATTATTTATTTATTTATAATAAAGAAGACTGTTTGAACATTACAAAACTATTAACCCTTTCACTGGTGAGTTTAAAATATTCTATCTGACCCCCCAGAGTGAGTTATTTTTAGGCGACCGTTATTTTAGAACGTTCACTTTATTGTTTCCATGGCAATGCGTCATGATTGACACCACAGTCACTATAGCGCTGTATGACAGACGTATCGCTTTTATTTCGTTTTTCCTTTTTTATTCAAAATATTCACACTTTTGCTTACCATGTCTTCAACTATCTGACATTCCGATTCACAAATACGTGTAAGTGAGTGTATTTTGCCGTTTTAAAACCTTTATAAATGATCTGGATCGTGATCTATATCGTGAGATGGGCGCCGCCATGTTTGTTCGCGCTGCCGTTCAGAGACTCCTCAGCCGGATTTACAGCACGTACATTCACCAATTTCTCCTGAAATACATGCAAGTAAGTAGCTGGTGAACTGGGAAAGAAATGGAGTGAATTATATCATTACTTACATTATGTGTATCTGATATAAATCAAACACGTCGGCAAATTATACTTGAATGGATTGTTATTACTGCTTCCATAGACATCCGTGTGTATTTTACAAACTCTAAATGTATTGTTTTACTAGTACTTATGTGTATTTAAATTCCTAAAACCTAAAATAAACGTTAAGTCGTTGAAAACACTGCTCAATTGTGATTATATGACAAGCGCAGCAAGTGTCTCTCTGTGGCTCAGCGCCAGCCAACGCGCGAAAACACAGTTTGAATTTGGCAGTTGCGTGACGTCACCGAACGTTCTAAATCCCATATGTGGGACCGTACCGCTCAAAGGGTGAACAAAGTGTCAATATGTGATGAGTTGGAAGTTAGAATGTGTTAAGATCAGATGTAGTGAATGATCAGAATGAATCACTCCATAGCAAACACTGAAACAAAACAGAGCCCCTAATCTAAAGACACTCATTAAGACCAGAAAACATGATCCAGCTTATGCAGAAATCAGATTTCACAATAACTGTAAGTCAACAGAGATTTTCTCACCTCAGCTGTGAGATGTAGGGCAGACACTGAAGGAAACTCTTCACTTCACTCTCTTCCTCTGAACATCCTCTCAGATCTACTGGTTTCTTCTGTGTTTGTAGTTTCAGCACTTCCAGGAGGACGGAGCTCTTTCTCTGTGAGAGATCTATGATCCATTCATCAGGTGACTGGAAAACTGACTGTAATGCTGGAAGGAAACTCCTGCCTGTTTGAGTCTCATAGTTCTTCACATGTGAGTAAAGATCCAGCAGGAAATCACTCTGACCATGACCATAATAATCAAAAGGGAAGCTTTTGTAGCTGCACACAGATGACAGAGTCGAGAATCTTGTTCCTGCATATCTTTCAGTTTCTACTGCAGCAACACAGAGATTCAGCAGGAATCTTACTGCAGACACCCTTGTTTCTTCATTATAAATGTCCCAAAACCTGATAAATATACAAACAAGAACCAAACACTTCAATAATTTGAGTCATTTTTCATTAATATACAACTGAACATAAATCATCAAAAAGGGATCTAATTTGATAATGTTTTAGCTGAAATGCACTGCTATATGGAATTTCATTTGTGCAAATCTGGGAGTCTGAAGGGAGGAGGATGGGAATTTCCTTGGAAGTCCATGTTTGATATGACAATGCATCTGTACAGTTATTTGACAATACAGGTATCAAGCTGTTTCTGTATTGATATTGCGGCACATAGCAGTGGACTGCACCTAATAATACAAGATGGAAAAGTGCAAGGTTTCTAAAAAAAAAAAAAAAAAAAAAAAAAAAAAAAATGAATAGAGTATAATATATAGTCTACAACAACTAGGTTGAATCTTGCCGCCGAGAAACACAACTGGGTTGCCTGATATGAAGACACATAATCCCTGAAACCGAGCTTCACACTTGCATAACATGGAATTATCTGATAAATGTGTTACTAATTGGTTAACCTGGGGTCCTCCATTGCTTCTAGTTGTTTGCATTACGCATTGTGTTTAATGGTTTGCATGCATTTGGAAAAAGAGAGATAATTTTATATAAATTTATACTTTCACAGATATTTTAGAGCACCAACCCCACCCCTACCCTAAACCTGCCCACTTCTGAACAATATAAAACACGCAACAGGCAAATAAAAGTACAGTCACAGGTATTTATTGCAAAAACTGACCATAAAAAGCAGAATAAAAGTATTACAAACAAGTCACGTTGCATTCCAAGTCCTCCGATATATTTATTTGAAGAACAGAGTAAATCATAAGGTTTTAAATGCTGAAGATGATCTCGCTCTCACACATTCACATTCAAAAAGAAACTCCTGAACATTGTTAGCATCACACAATCAGTCACGAGACACACGAGAGCCAATGGCATTTCACAACCAAAGCAGGCATAACGCTTCTTCTGCTGACAGTTTAAATTTGTGCAGTTTCTATGTTTTTTTTTTAGTTGCTGTTTTTTTTTTTCTATGAGGTTATTTGTTTATTTTATTATTTATTTTTCTCCTTTCAAACACTGTTCTAGAGTATAAGATTGACCTTAATATTTTTTGTATCTGGATTTACATGTTAATATTTTTGTCATGTTCAAACAGTCTTCTTTATTATAAATAAATAAATAAATAAATAATCGTGTACAGTTTGCACACAGGATGAGCTGTACAGTGGAGACGGTGATCATGTCTATTCCTCTCAGAAATCAATGGTTTTGTCTTGGAAGACTTGGGATATTAATATTTTTTAAATAAACTGTGACTGTAGTTGTTTCTGCCTGTTATATCTTGTGTTTTATATTGACAAATGGTAGGTTTAGGGGCAGGGGTTGGGTTACGTGCTCATAAACTGTTTACATTAGGAAAAAAAAAAAAAAAAACACCTCAACATATATGCAATAATGGCAAAATTATTACCCAATACGTAATTTAATTGTGGCGATAAAATTCCCAATGCCTTTCACGTCAGCATATTGATGACAAAGGTTTCTTATTTAAACCAACGGAAGACCCTGCATATCAAAAATGATGCTAAAGGGGTACCCTGTGTGTCAAAATTTGATGCCAAGGGGTCCTGACCAAGCGTCAATATGTGACGAGTTGGGAGTGAGAATGTGTTGAGATCAGATGTAGTGAATGATCAGAATGAATCACTCTATAGCAAACACTGAAACAAAACAGAGCCCCTGATCTAAAGACACTCATTAAGACCAGAAAACATGATCCAGCTTATGCAGAAATCAGATTTCACAATAACTGTAAGTCAACAGAGATTTTCTCACCTCAGCTGTGAGATGTAGGGCAGGCACTGAAGGAAACTCTTCACTTTACTCTCTTTCTCTGAACATCCACTCAGCTCTACTGGTTTCTTCTGTGTTTGTAGTTTCAGCACTTCCAGGAGGACGGAGCTCTTTCTCTGTGAGAGATCTATGATCCAGACATCAGGTGACTGGAAAACTGACTGTAATGCTGGAAGGAAACTCCTGCCTGTTTGAGTCTCATAGTTCTTCACATGTGAGTAAAGATCCAGCAGGAAATCACTCTGACCATGACCATAATAATCAAAAGGGAAGTTTTTGTAGCTGCACACAGATGACAGAGTCGAGAATCTTGTTCCTGCATATCTTTCAGTTTCTACTGCAGCAACACAGAGATTCAGCAGGAATCTTACTGCAGACATCCTTGTTTCTTTATTATAAATGGCCCCAAACCTGATAATATACAACCAAGAACCAAACACTTCATTAATTTGATTCAATTTTCATTAATACATTACATCTTATCATACACAAATAATTCAACAACAAGCCCCAGGGAACCTAATTTGATAACCTAATTTGCACTGCTGAAATGCAGTGCAATGGGATGTCATTTGTATAAAGTCTGTGGGTATGAAGGAAGATGGAAATTTTCTTGGATGTGCCCAGTCTTAAGGCTTGTTTACATCAAGAACAGTAACTATGTTTTAATAATTATTCTTTTTCTACTAGAAAAGGTAAGTCCATACTGCAACCATAACAACAGCAACACAGAGGAAAAATATCATTCTAATTACTTTCAGAAGTTTAGTGGTTGTTCAGTCTGTATTTCACACAGTGTGATGAGCAACAGTTTAATCTGCTCTGAAACAATCACACAATACAAGAGAGCTCATGTCTTGAAGCAAAGTACACACTGAAATTAATAATTTACTGAAATCTGGACACGAGTCACTATTTTCTCCACCATCTCTGATGTTTATATATCTGACTGCTTGAATGCATTCACTTACTGGATCCTTGACTATAAACTGTACAGGAGTTTATCAGTTTAAAATGATCTGATCACAGAAGAGCAGAAACATCATAATGTCCATTGTTGAAAAAAAATGCTTCTTTTTTTGCTTTAATTTGCATGATAATGCATTGAATGGAAGTATTAATCATCTTTTTTTTTTTTTTACCCCTCTGTGTACATCTCTTTTTTTTTTTACCCCTCTGTGTACATGTGTGACATGCTCTGGCTCTGGGGAGTTGCATCCCACACTATGAAAACTCCTAAATTAAAAGGCAGAGGATGAGAATATGATCTCACATTGATCTACTGACACACTCCATCATGACTAGTGTTAACAGTGAACTGTTATTGTCAGCTACATCATTTAGTACATGTACTTTGGCAGCATCTGATGGTTGAATCTACAAAGACGCCCCATAAATACACCCATAATTTGTGCTCAAAATCTACAGATATGATGAGTATTCACACCCACAGTCAGCTGTATCTCACCCTGCACAAAAACTGCTCTTAGATTTAGCCATTGACACACAAATGAGATCAGATGTAATGAATGGTCAGAATGAATCACTCTATAGCAAACACTGAAACAAAACAGAGCCCCTAATCTAAAGACACTCATTAAGACCAGAAAACATGTTCCAGCTTATGCAGAAATCAGATTTCACAATAACTGTAAGTCAACAGAGATTTTCTCACCTCAGCTGTGAGATGTAGGGCAGACACTGAAGGAAACTCTTCACTTCACTCTCTTCCTCTGAACATCCTCTCAGATCTACTGGTTTCTTCTGTGTTTGTAGTTTCAGCACTTCCAGGAGGACGGAGCTCTTTCTCTGTGAGAGATCTATGATCCAGACATCAGGTGACTGGAAAACTGACTGTAATGCTGGAAGGAAACTCCTGCCTGTTTGAGTCTCATAGTTCTTCACATGTGAGCAAAGATCCAGCAGGAAATCTCTCTGATCATCAGCATCATAATCACCAAACTCTTCATCAAAAGGGAAGGTTTTGTAGCTGCATACAGATGACAGCAGAGTCGAGAATCTTGTTCCTGCATATTTGTCCATTTCTACTGCAGCAACACAGAGATTCAGCAGGAATCTTACTGCAGACACCCTTGTTTCTTCATTATAAATGTCCCAGAACCTGATAATATTAAAATCAAAAACCAAACACTTCATTAAATTCAGTCAATTTTTTTATTAATACACTACTTCACATCATACACAAATAAACAATTCAACAAGACTCAGGGATCTAATTTGATAATGTTTTCGCTGAAATGCAGAGCAGTGGGATGTTATTCGTGCAAATTCTGTGAGTATGAAGGAGAAAGATGCAGAATTTCTTGGTCCAGTCTTAAGTCTTAAGACTCGTTCACACCAACGACAGTAATAATCATTCTCATTCTATAAAAACAGCCAAGTCCATAACATATCTATAACAACACAGGAAAAATATCATTATAATTACTTTCAGAAGTTTAGTGGTTGTTCAGTCTATATATCACACAGTGTGATGGGAAACAGTTTAATCTGCTCTGAAACAATCACACAATACAAGAGAGCTCATGTCTTGAAGCAAAGTATACACTGAAATTAATAATTTTAAGCACCATCTCTGATGAAATGGGTCGTGTTTTCTCTGAATGTGTGCTGTTTTAATCTGACTGCTTGAAAGCATTCACTTACTGGATCATTGACTATGATCTTTACATGAGTTTATCAGTTTAAAATGATTTGATCACAGAAGAGCAGAAACATGATGATGTCTCTTGTTGAAAATCCTGCTTCTTTTTGCTTTTATTTCCATGATAATACATTGAATGGAATTATTAATCATTTATTTATTTATTTTTACCCTTCTGTGTACATCTCCTGACATGCTGTCTTTGGGAAGTTCATCCCACACTCTATGATGTCCTAAATTAAATGACAGAGAATGTGAATATAATCTCATATTGATCTACTGACACACTCCATCATGACTAGTGTTAACAGTGAACTGTTATTGTCAGCTACATCATTTAGCACATGTACTTTGGCAGCATCTGATGGTTGAATCTACAAAGACGCCCCATAAATACACCCATAATTTGTGCTCAAACATCTACAGATATGATGAGTATTCACACCCACAGTCAGCTGTATCTCACCCTGAACAAAAACTACTCTTAGATTTAGCCATTGACACACAAATGAGATCAGATGTAGTGAATGATCAGAATGAATCACTCTATAGCAAACACTGAAACAAAACAGAGTCCCGAATCTAAAGACACTCATTAAGACCAGAAAACATGTTCCAGCTTATGCAGAAATCAGATTTCAGAATAACTGTAAGTCAACAGAGATTTTCTCACCTCAGCTGTGAGATGTAGGGCAGACACTGAAGGAAACTCTTCACTTCACTCTCTTCCTCTGAACATCCTCTCAGATCTACTGGTTTCTTCTGTGTTTGTAGTTTCAGCACTTCCAGGAGGACGGAGCTCTTTCTCTGTGAGAGATCTATGATCCAGACATCAGGTGACTGGAAAACTGACTGTAATGCTGGAAGGAAACTCCTGCCTGTTTGAGTCTCATAGTTCTTCACATGTGAGCAAAGATCCAGCAGGAAATCACTCTCATAAAATATGTCAGTCCATCTATAATCAGTAGAGTTGGTGCAGACTGATGATAACAGTTTCAGCATCTGTTCTCCTGTCTGTGTCTCAATCTCTGCTGCTTTAATGAAGAGCTGCAGAAGAAACTTGCTTAGATCACTGTCACTCAGATAAAAGAATCTGTAACAAAATGGAAATGAGAAATGTGAATAAACAGAAATCACAGAACTTATTACAGCTATGATGTGATTAAATAATGCAAAATAACAATAAACTGTTTTGTTTCTGGTTTTCAGCTCACATTAAACACTTTAAATTAGACTTCAAATGTCAATAATGAATTTACAATTTTGATAACTGTATAATCCTTAAACAATGGCATCAGATACAACACAGACTTACACTGAACACAAGTCTTGTTCTTGAAGGGACAGTAAAAGATGAAGTTTCATGAGACCCAGCATAGCAGAAGTGCCACATTTGACTGAGGTAATTAAATAATTAATTTTAATCTAAAATGGGATAAACTGACACCATAAGTATTCAATATAACCCTATTTGATATATCCACATACCAAGTTTAAATTGTATTCAGTTTTGACTAGTCACATATTTTTTTCATAAATGTATCCTTACAGAATCAGAATTAGCTTTATTGTGCTTTTTTGCTATTTGTGTATGCGGCAAATTGTGTTGCAGATTAAAAATAAATAAATAAATAAATAAATAATCATTGCAAAGACAAATCACATCAATGACACATACAAATATTGTGATCCCCTTCTGGGATTATTCAGGTCCTTCAGCAAGTAGCACTTCAAGACGTCTCCTACCATTTGTATTTCTTTATACTTGAGTCCAAGTTCAAAATTAAACTATAAACTGCTTCACTGTGAACGTACAGATCTGTATGAACCACTGCAAGCTGTACAGTAAATGAATGTTTGTCTGAACTCAACTAGTTTTGCAAGAGAATGAGAGAAAATGCGAAAGTTATCAGAGTGAATGCAAAGTTTCTCAGATGAACACAACTCTTTTTTTGTGCAGTAACTGCATCCTTGAATAACAGTCACATCTCTATGAGGCGCCACGTAGGATTTAAATCAAACTTCGCTTATCAATACATACATAAAACACGTGCATATACACCTAGAAATTACTTGCATATACATGTATACTGGTGGATGTTCAAAATATACATATGAAATACACATGCACACTAATATGAAATCCATACCAATACATCTTTTATTAGTCATGAATACATATACACTTGTGAATAACTTGTATATACATATAAACTTAACGCATGCATACGCTAAAAAACACTCGCTTATACGTATAAACTTGATCCATGCATATACACCTACAACAACACGCACATATACATACAAACTCGCTGCATGCAGACACACCTGTACATACTCGCATATACATATAAACTTGATCCATGCATATACACCTAAAAACACTCGCACATACATATAAACTCGTTGCGCGCATATACACCCATAAAACACTCACGCAAACATACAAAATAAATTTAAGGTAAGACGCATGCTTGAGTTGTGTATATACATATATGCAAGTGATTTCATATGTGGATGTGCGTGAACTTTTCAGTGTAAACGGAAGGCATTTCAGTGTAAACGGAAGGCATCTCAGTGCAAACGGAAGGCATCTCAGTGTAAACGGAAGGCATTTCAGTGTAAAAGGAAGCAGCGGCACTTCCGGCGGAATCTCCAGATGCCGGGGCATTTTAAAACGCTTAACGTGACTTAATGCATTAAAATAGTGTTTTAAAAAGACCTTTAATATAGCATACGATGTACCAGGGGCGAATTTCCACTGGGCACTTTTCAAAATCCCGTTCAGCACCGCCGAGAGTTCGCGCGATCCTTCAAACAAAACCGAAAGTAAAACGCGCACGCGCCTTCAAAAGCAATTTTAATACCCCGCGTTTAGAGCGCGACTCCCCAATGCGTGCAAATTAGGCTACATAACATATTTAGGGTGTTATTAGTATGTAGGCTATTGTGAAGTTGTTTATTTAATATTAATTGTATTCTATTTTTGCATGTTTCTGTCAAGGACTTTTATTTTGGTGTTGCGTCCTCTGAGAAGGTCTTATAATGTGAAGGAGGAGAGCAGAGTAGATTGTGGCGGGCACAGAGATTAGTGTTGATCTCTTCCCGAGTTCTAGGCCTTTGCTCAATAAAAATTACTAGTCGTCGGTATTTTCAAGTCTATCGTCTTTATTTACATCCACCCACGGGCAGCTAAAACTCCACGCCTTACACTATTATACGTTGTGTAGTTGTTTAATAGCTCTCTATCATGTTTGAAAAATGTTGGTCTCTATTTAAATTGTTTTAACTATGTTCTGTTCTACTTTCTGAGTATGAATTATCACATGCAGTAAAAGCATGGGCGTCGGAAGCAAAATAAATGTGGGTGGGGAGTATATGCCATTTTCTGTAGTGTGGTGCCTTATTATGTATATTACCTCTGCGCACTAACGTGACAACACTACAACACGGGGTAATTGAAGTGTAATTCTAGTGGCGTAAGCGATAAAGCGAATACCCAGTGTTTTTTGACGCAAACGACCCGAGTTCGCGTCCACCTATTGCCGAAATCGGTCTTCTGCCTTTTCACATCTCATTTTACATCGGAAAGGCATTTGTTTTTAATAAACATAAAAATGAAGTAACTAATCTAAATGTTAGAATAAAGTATCGAGCAGGATTAGGTGTATCTGAGCAGCAGATACACTCAGATGCTTTATTTACTTTGCTGTGTTACAGAAGTGCATTCGTCATGTGGAATGGATTTGACTGATGGCGCAGACATCTAAAAAGTGCGCAGACATATTCGCCGAATTAGAGACGGTAAAAGTGGGTGGGTCCGATATCGTTGGTCTTTAAAAGTGGGTGGGTCCTGTCCCACCCACATTCAATGGTTCCGACGCCCATGAGTAAAAGAACACTCAAGCACCATAAAAAGTTTTGCTACAAACTCAACTGACTGGCTTTATTCTCTCCTGTATGATTTCATAAGTCTATATAAGTATATATATCCATAAGTATATATATATATATATATATATATATATAAACAGTCCTTTCTTAATCGTATTAAGTGCGAACAATAAATGCAGCCATAGTAGGCTCTCCAGTATTCAAAGTGCAAACAGAGAATACATTTTTCAAACATGATAGAGAGCTATAGACAACTACACAACCTATTATAGCCTACATACTAATAACGTCCTAAATATGTTATGTAGCCTAATTTGCACGCATTGGAGAGTCGCGCTCTAAACGCGAAGTATTAAAATTGCTTTTGAAGGCGCGTGCGCGTTTTACTTTCGGTTTTGTTTGAACGATCGCGCGAACTCTCGGCGGTGCTGAACGGGATTTTGAAAAGTGCCCAGTGGAAATTCGCCCCTGGTACATCGTATGCTATATTAAAGGTCTTTTTAAAACACTATTTTAATGCATTAAGTCACGTTAAGCGTTTTAAAATGCCCCGGCATCTGGAGATTCCGCCGGAAGTGCCGCTGCTTCCGTTTACACTGAAATGCCTTCCGTTTACACTGAAAAGTTCACGCACATCCACATATGAAATCACTTGCATATATGTATATACACAACTCAAGCATGCGTCTTACCTTAAAATTATTTCGTATGTTTGCGTGAGTGTTTTATGGGTGTATATGCGCGCAACGAGTTTATATGTATGTGCGAGTGTTTTTAGGTGTATATGCATGGATCAAGTTTATATGTATATGCGAGTATGTACAGGTGTGTCTGCATGCAGCGAGTTTATATGTATATGTGCGTGTTGTTGTAGGTGTATATGCATGGATCAAGTTTATAAGTATAAGCGAGTGTTTTTTAGCGTATGCATGCGTTAAGTTTATATGTATATACAAGTTATTCACAAGTGTATATGTATTCATGACTAATAAAAGATGTATTGGTATGGATTTCATATTAGTGTGCATGTGTATTTCATATGTATATTTTGAACATCCACCAGTATACATGTATATGCAAGTAATTTCTAGGTGTATATGCACGTGTTTTATGTATGTATTGATAAGCGAAGTTTGATTTAAATCCTACGTGGCGCCTCATACATCTCTATTACATGCTCTTTAAACACACCTGAAAAATGTGGTGCTCCTCAGGACTAACTGGATTTTGCCTCAATTAAATGATAGAGAATGTAAGTATAATTAATCATATTGATCTACTGACACACTCCATCATGACTAGTGTTAACAGTGAACTGTTATTGTCAGCTACATCATTTAGCACATGTACTTTGGCAGCATCTGATGGTTGAATCTACAATGATGTCCCATATATATCTGTATCTCACCCTGCACAAAAACTGCTCTTAGATTTA
Organism: Labeo rohita; assembly: GCF_022985175.1. Lineage (NCBI taxonomy): Eukaryota > Metazoa > Chordata > Actinopteri > Cypriniformes > Cyprinidae > Labeo > Labeo rohita. The sequence continues at coordinate 47,348,978 of NC_066871.1, forward strand.
GCCATTGACACACAAATGAGATCAGATGTAGTGAATGGTCAGAATGAATCACTCTATAGCAAACACTGAAACAAAACAGAGCCCCTGATCTAAAGACACTCATTAAGACCAGAAAACATGTTCCAGCTTATGCAGAAATCAGATTTCACAATAACTGTAAATCAACAGAGATTTTCTCACCTCAGCTGTGAGATGTAGGGCAGACACTGAAGGAAACTCTTCACTTCACTCTCTTCCTCTGAACATCCTCTCAGATCTACTGGTTTCTTCTGTGTTTGTAGTTTCAGCACTTCCAGGAGGACGGAGCTCTTTCTCTGTGAGAGATCTATGATCCAGACATCAGGTGACTGGAAAACTGACTGTAATGCTGGAAGGAAACTCCTGCCTGTTTGAGTCTCATAGTTCTTCACATGTGAGCAAAGATCCAGCAGGAAATCACTCTGATAAAATATGTCAGTCCATCTATAATCAGAAGAGCTGGTCCAGACTGATGATAACAGTTTCAGCATCTGTTCTCCTGTCTGTGTCTCAATCTCTGCTGCTTTAATGAAGAGTTGCAGAAGAAATTTGCTTACATCACTGTCACTCAGATTAGAGAATCTGTAACAAAATGGAAATGAGAAATGTGAATAAACAGAAAAATCACAGAACTGATTACAGCTATGATGTGATTAAATAATGCAAAATAACAATAAACAGTGTTTTGTTTCTGGTTTTCAGCTCACATTAAACACTTTAAATTAGACTTCAAATGTCAATAATGAATTTACAATTTTGATAACTGTACAATCCTTAAATAATGGCATCAGATACAACACAGACTTACACTGAACACAAGTCTTGTTCTTGAAGGGACAGTAAAAGATGAAGTTTCATGAGACCCAGCACAGCAGAAGTGCCACATTTGAATGAGGTAATTAAATAATAATCAATTTTAATCTAAAATAGGATAAACTGACACCATAAGTATTCAATATAACCCTATTTAATATGTCCACATACCTAGTTTAAATTGTATTCAGTTTTAACTAGTCACATATTTTTTCATAAATGTATCCTTACAGAATCAGAATTAGCTTTATTCTGCTTTTTTGCTATATGTGCATGTGTCAAATTGTGTTGCAGATTAAAAATAAATAAATAAATAAATAAATAATCATTGCAAAGACAAATCACATCAATGACACATACAAATATTGTGATTAAATAATATATAATATAATATAATATAATATAATATAATATAATATAATATAATATAATATAATATAATATAATATAATCATATGCACACTGATGCATTTCAGTCTTCCTCAGAGTGTGTCATCAGTGTTTTAGTCATTTTAATGCTTCTATTGTAATGATTATAAGGCTTGTTAACTTTTTTTGGACCAGAAGAAGTGTCTTGGATTTCTTTCTTGTAATAGCTGCTTCAAACCAAACCAAAGAGCACCTTCTGGGATTGTTCAGGTCCTTCAGCAAGTAGCACTTCAAGACGTCTCCTACAATCTGTATTTCTTTATACTTGAGTCCAAGTTCAAAATTAAACTATAAACTGCTTCACTGTGAACGTACAGAGCTGTATGAACCACTGCAAGCTGTACAGTAAATGAATGTTTGTCTGAACTCAACTAGTTTTGCAAGAGAATGAGAGAAATGTGAAAGTTATCAGAGTGAATGCAAAGTTTCTCAGAGGAACACAACACTTTTTTGTGCAGTAACTGCATCCTTGAATAACAGTCGCATCTCTATTACATGCTCTTTAAACACACCTGAAAAATGTGGTGCTCGTCAGGACTAACTGGATTTTGCCTCAATTAAATGATAGAGAATTTAAGTATAATTAATCATATTGATCTACTGACACACTCCATCATGACTAGTGTTAACAGTGAACTGTTATTGTCAGCTACATCATTTAGCACATGTACTGTGGCAGCATCTGATGGTTGAATCTACAAAGACGCCCCATAAATACACCCATAATTTGTGCTCAAACATCTACAGATATGATGAGTATTCACACCCACAGTCAGCTGTATCTCACCCTTAACAAAAACTGCTCTTAGATTTAGCCATTGACACACAAATGAGATAAGATGTAGTGAATATGACTTGAGTATGTATCAGTCTTTGCTTTCATCCTTCTCTGCTCAAGTCCATACTGCCAAATCCTCATACTTCCACATCAAGATCAACAATGCTCCAGACACACGTAACCTCTTTAAAACATTCAATTCACTCCTGGGTCATTCCAGCTGGAATCATCAAATTTTGAAAAAGTTCCCCACCTGACCCCCTCAGATTTGTCTGAAAAAAAAATCTATGTGATGGGTAATATGCCCAATAGATCATATACAAAATTTCAGATCTCTACTGTGCGTACTTTTTTCACAAAAAATCTGTAAAAAAAGTTTGTTTTTTACCCCGTTTTGGCATCACAGTCTGAGTGACCATGTTCAGACTGAAATATCTCCAGAACTATTTGTGCCAGGTCCATGAACTTTTCTGGGCTAAGAGTCTTAGTCCAGAACTGCATGAATTACAACTCACAGCATTGTTACTGAATTTACACCTGAATGCTGGCCCTCTACTTTTCTTTGAAACTATTACTTTAAGGGTTTTCAGATGTCCATAGAAACCTCAATTTTCAATGTATAAGCATCAGACTTGGTAAATGGTCTGATATGTACCATGTCTTTCACATCCTTTGACATCAGACAATAGAGTCTTATGGATGTTGAGATATTAAGGTCCAAAAATTGAAAAAAAAACTCATTTACACCAATGTTCAGAGCAATATTTCCCATGAATGACACTAGGTGTGAACATAAAACTTGTTTTTTTTTGAAAGAGCATATTGTTATTGATAAAATATAAAAAAAAATTAGGATGGGGTTTTGCCTCATTTTTCTGTAATGATTTTTTTAAAACTTTCGTCACTGATCATATTGTTCACTTTTGCTATTCAACTTGGTATGGGCATTTCAACAGAATTTATTAATGTTCCACTTATACAAAAAATACAAAATACAAAAAACGTACTTCCAGACATGAGTCACTTTAATAATGTATACCACCAACACAAATAAATGTGTGACATAACAGTTACTGAAAGTTGTTCATGAAAGTGTCTGAATCCAGGGGGCGTTTCTAGGATTTTAAAACATCCGGGGCTGATGTCAAACATCAGGGGCTAGTGGTGTTGGGTGGGAGCTCACATAAGATTTTGGTAGACACAGGTGGTTGAACCGGGGGCATTAAACTGGGTTTTAAAGACCTGGTCACACTATGAACAATAGTAAATAGTAATCACTGCAAATAGCAAACATATCAAAGCATTATAACAAAATTTTACAAAAATATGTTAGACAAATAAAATAATAAATTTGAAGATGTATTCTTAACTGTAGCAAATATATAGTTGCATGCAAAAATAGGGCCCTATTTTTTTTTCCCCCAAATTTCTTTCTTTCTTTCTTTTTTTTTTTTTTTTTAATTCCGTTTTCTGTTTTAATTTTTCTGGACTTCTTTTTAATGGTTAAATTTAATTTTATTAATCAAAATGTAATTAATCATGTGTAATTAATTAAAACCATGAATCTTATAAAATTTACCGTCAATTTATCAAAAGTTAAGAAAAATTACATGTTTTATTTTTTCTCACCTTACGTTTTATTATTAACAAATACGTTTTAGCATGTCTGTTTATTTGAATACATAAACAAAAACTTTGATTTATTTTTACAATAGCTTTATGGAATTCTGTGTTGTGTATTTTTCTGGTTATTAAATGAAGGTATAAAATATTAAATAAATTGATCTTCTAATGAAAATGATTTTATTTTTGGCAAATAAAGGGGATTTACTATTTTTTAAAACACGGAAAAAAATATTATGTGAAAAAATTGTATAAATATTAATTAATTAATTAATAGTAGTAGTAGTAGGCACGTACATTATACTGAATGGTTAATAAAGTTAAACCGAACTTTTACTTTGACGGGTTGCCGTGAATACCTTTAAATTTATGTGTGTATATTTGACACTTGTTTTACTCAAATGAAACAGTGAAATGCTCATGAAGTGACTCTCAGAGCAGTTCTGGAGATGTTGTTAATGCATTTATGTCCTCATTAAGTGAAACTGCAGACGCTGCAATCACTGCGAGCGTCACACGTGCATCAGTATTTCATGTAAAGAAACCGCGCGTCCGCCCCGTTCATTCATAAAAAGACACGCAGAACATTCGGGGCTGAAGTAAAAACATTCGGGGCTGGATTAGCCCTAGCGACGCCCCTGTCTGAATCCACAGTTTCATTTTCTTTTATGACATAGCATCGTCCAGTGGAAGTAACTGGCACATCAATTTTCATTATGATGTGCTGGAGAGGCACCCAACAGACATCTTCCCTTTTTGGCCAAAAGTAGCCTCTAGCTGGGCCATGGGGATGCAAAAAATGCACTTGAATGTCTTGCTCTGTGTCAGAGACGTCTCTGATGATACCAACCCACCATTGTCGGTCATACACACAAGTAGCATATTGTCCTGGGGCCATATCTGTGATGTGAAGGCCTTGTTCATCTGGGTCAACCTCAAAGTTGACATGGAATCCTGGTGTTCCTGATACTCGACTGACCTCCAAAATTGATCATTGTTGACTGATTGACTGATTGATTGATTGATGCTAGATCTCATACCACCTGAATATTATTATTTCTAATCAATATTGCCCTGCTTTCTCAATGAAAATGGATGTATTATTCACTGGACTGGGTGGAACATCAAGATTAGGTACTTATGTTGCATTCCATTGAATGTCGGTAGTCGGTGAATCCGAGTTAGTTCTCCCGATGTCCATCGTAAATGTGTTCCATTGTAACAGTTGGCAAAAATATGGATGCCTATGGATAATTCCAACCGACTCGGTCTGCACTGAACTGGCCCGAGTGTGTGTTTTGGACCCCCAACTTAAGTGGCCGTTCCATTGCACTTTCCCGAGGTGGAGGTCGGATTTCCCAGAGTCCCGAGCACAATGGAATGCTGCATTATAGCATTAATTTAGGCATATGAGTTCAAAATAGCTGGTACTACAGTAGTTGTGAATGTCACACAACAATGATTTTTTTTAAAAAAAATATTACAGAAAAATGACCTAACCCTTTTTTTATATTTTATCAATAAGAACATGCTCTTTCAAAAAAAAATTTTCATGTTCACACCTGGTGTCATTCATGGGAAATATTGCTCTGAACATTGGTGTAAATGAGTTTTTTTTCAATTTTTGGACCTTAATATCTCAACATCCATAAGACTCTATTGTCTGATGTCAAAGGATGTGAAAGACATGGTACATATCAGACCATTTACCAAGTCTGATGCTTATACATTGAAAATTGAGGTTTCTATGGACATCTGAAAACTCTTAAAGTAATAGTTTCAAAGAAAAGTAGAGGGTCAGCATTCAGGTGTAAATTCAGTTACAATGCTGTGAGTTGTAATTCATGCAGTTCTGGACTAAGACTCTTAGCCCAGAAAATTTCATGGACCTGGCACAAATAGTTCTGGAGATATTTCAGTCTGAACATGGTCACTCAGACAGTGATGCCAAAATGGGGTAAAAAACAAACTTTTTTACAGATTTTTTGTGAAAAAAGTACGCACAGTAGAGATCTGAAATTTTGTATATGATCTATTGGGCATATTACCCATCACATAGATTTTTTTTTCAGACAAATCTGAGGGGGTCAGGTGGGGACCATTTGATGATTCCAGCTGGAATGACCCTCCTGTGCCCTCCCACACCACCTCCCACCACTTCTATAACAGCCGACGATTTCGCCACATTCTTTACTGACAAAACTACAACTATCAGCAGCCAGTTCTTGGCTCCACATGTACAGGAACTAATACCGACAACATCCACAGCTAACACCCCACTCTTCTCCTTCTGTCCCCTCTCTGACGCAGAAGTATCCAAACTTCTCCTCTCCAGCCATCCTACAACATGCCCACTAGATCCTATCCCCTCTCACCTTCTCCAAGCAATCTCTCCTACACTCTTACCAGCACTTACACACATCATCAACACATCTCTCCTCACAGGCACTTTCCCCACTGCATTCAAGCAGGCTCGGGTAACCCCACTGCTCAAAAAACCTACATTAAACACTTCACTTATAGATAACTATAGACCGATCTCTCTCCTTCCATTCATAGCAAAAACACTTAAACGAGTCTTTTCTAACCAGGTATCACTGTTTCTCGCGCAGAACAGTTCATTGGATGCTAACCAGTCAGGGTTCAGGAGCGGCCACTCAACTGAAACTGCACTACTGTCAGTCACTGAAGCCTTGCGGATTGCAAAAGCTGATTTCAGATCATCAGTACTCATTTTGCTGGATCTTTCTGCTGCTTTTGACACAGTCAATCATCAGATCCTCCTGTCCACCCTCTCATCACTGGGTATCACAGGGATTCCTCTTCACTGGTTTGAATCCTATCTCACAGGTAGGTCTTTCAGGGTGGCCTGGGGAGGGGAGGTATCCAAAGCACATCATCTGGCCACTGGGGTTCCTCAGGGATCAGTTCTTGGACCCCTCCTCTTCTCCATTTACACTACATCACTGGGGCCCATCATACAGGCACATGGCTTCTCTTACCACTGCTATGCTGATTACACGCAGCTCTATCTTTCATTTCAACCAGATGATCCAACAGTAGCTGTACGGATCTCAGGCTGCTTGGTGGACATCTCGGAGTGGATGAAAGAACATCATCTACAGCTCAACTTGGCAAAGACTGAGCTCCTTATTTTCCCTGCCACTCCGACTCTACAGCATGATTTCACCATCAACTTAGGTACTTTAACAATTACCCCATCAAGTTCTGCCAGAAATCTTGGTGTAATCTTTTATGACCAGCTGACTTTCAAAGACCACATTGCTAAAACTGCTCGATGTTGCAGGTTTGCCCTACACAACATTAGAAAAATCAGGCCCTTTCTAACTGAGCAGGCCACACAACTTCTTGTCCAGTCCCTGGTCATCTCCAGGCTGGACTACTGCAATGCTCTTCTAGCCGGTCTTCCCTCATGCACAATCAAACCTTTACAAATGATTCAGAATGCAGCAGCACGACTGGTCTTCAACGAGCCCAAAAGGGCCCATGTCACACCTCTCTTTATCACCCTGCACTGGCTCCCAATTGCAGCTCGCATCAAATTCAAGACACTGATGCTTGCTTATAGAACAACGACAGGCTCGGCGCCCGCCTACCTTCACTCACTGCTACCAATCTACACTCCCTCCAGAACTCTGTGATCCACCAGTGTGCGATGCCTCATTGTACCATCACAAAGAGGCACAAAATCACTTTCCAGAACATTCTCTTACACCGTTCCTGGCTGGTGGAATGATCTTCCCACCGCTATCCGGAATGCCAACTCCCTAACAACTTTCAAGCGACTGCTGAAAACCCATCTCTTTCGACACTACTTGACTAAAAAAAAGAAAAAAAAAATTCCTCTTCTACTCTTTTCCCTTTCTAGCTTGTACTTATTTGAACAATGCCTGTTATATGGTAATTTGAGCACTTCGTAGGTCATTTTGCCTCTTTAGGACAAATCGCTTGATGTATTCCCCACCTGTAAGTTGCTTTGGATAAAAGTGTCTGCTAAATGAATAAATGTAAATATAATGTAAATGAATGGTCAGAATGAATCACTCTATAGCAAACACTGAAACAAAACAGAGCCCCTGATCTAAAGACACTCAGTAAGACCAGAAAACATGATCCAGATTATGCAGAAATCATGTTTCAAAATAACTGTAAATCAACACAGATTTTCTCACCTCAGCTGTGAGATGTAGGGCAGACACTGAAGGAAACTCTTCACTTCACTCTCTGAACATCCTCTCAGATCTACTGGTTTCTTCTGTGTTTGTAGTTTCAGCACTTCCAGGAGGACGGAGCTCTTTCTCTGTGTGAGATCTATGATCCAGACATCAGGTGACTGAAAAACTGACTGTAATGCTGGAAGGAAACTCCTGCCTGTTTGAGTCTCATAGTTCTTCACATGTGAGCAAAGATCCAGCAGGAAATCACTCTGACCATGACCATAATAATCAAAAGGGAAGGTTTTGTAGCTGCACACGGATGACAGCAGAGTCGAGAATCTTGTTCCTGCATCTCTGTCCATTTCTACTGCAGCAACACAGAGATTCAGCAGGAATCTTACTGCAGACATCCTTGTTTCTTCATTATAAGTAGATCCATACATCCTCATACTTCTCCATCGTTTCACACCAATGTCCCCAAACCTGATAATAAAGAATCGAGAACCAAACACTTCATTAATTTGAGTCATTTTTCATTAATATACAACTGAACATAATTCATCAAAAAGGGATCTAATTTGATAATGTTTTAGCTGAAATGCACTGCTATATGGAATTTCATTTGTGCAAATGGGAGTCTGAAGGGAGGAGGATGGGAATTTTCTTGTTTGAGTGAGTCTTCTTTCTTTTTTCTCTACTATTTTGAAAAGTTAGTATTGTTTAGTTTGCTGTAATTGTAGAATTAATTGAGGGTTGTGAAGATGCCGGCAGATTACAATAGGTTTGCTACCTTAACAGCCCGACACGGTTGTAAATGTTTACTGGACGAATCAATAACTGTTGAAAACTGTTTGACTGCTATTAGTAGTGAAATAGGTGCTCGTAACATTTTGTCAGCATCTAGAATGAACAAGGCTGTCGTTGTGTTTTTGAGGGAAGAGTCTATGGTTCACCATTTAGTGGAAGTTGGTTTATCCATTCGAGATTTTTTTCTTGCCTGTTTTGCTGTTGTCAAGTCCTTCAAAGAAAGTAACTATTTCTAATGTGCCTCTGTTCATTTCCAATGATTGACTTGAGCGCTTACCTAGCCACTATGGTAAAATTATGATGCCGATTAAAATGATTCCGCTTGGTGTCAAAAATCCAGATTTAAAACGTGATGTTTTTTAGACACCAAACCGCTATGATTTTGAATGCTGAATTTCAACACTTGGACATCTCCACAAAATTGACTTTGGCAGGTAAAGATTACATAATTTTTTATCAGCACGGAATTGATGAAATGCTTCTCTTGTGGGGTCTACAGACATACAAAATTGAAATGTACTAATAATAAGGTGACTGAACAAAATGAGACTGAGACTGAGCCTGGAACACCTTCGGAGCAAGTGGCTCCAGCCATTGTAAATGGTAACCTGGATGGCAGTGATAAAACTGATGAGCGGCCTGAATCGGATTCATTATCAAAAGGCAATGAAAATCCGAAAGAGGACGCACTGATCAGTCACACTGAGAATGCGGGAAAATGTTCTGTGAACACTAATGAATGTGTTAATGTTCGCAGTGCAGCGAGCGGTAGATCTGAGACTGTCGCTGCGGGAAACATTGACTCAGCGCACCCCATGGGGCCTGATGAGCTCGTGGGAGTCGAAGAAACTCGGGACTTGTAAGCATCGGTTGGCCTGTCACAGGTTGATGTGGATCAGTTATCTGAGGGAGGTGAGGCTCAGTCTGCAGATATAAATTCTGACTGATTTACAACTATCTGTTGATTCTTGCACTTTGGCTATGAGAAAAGCTACACTGGAAGAGCTTGACCAGCCTAAAAGATACAGATTAAGGAAGCATGTCAGTGCTGTTAAAAAAAGACAAAAAAATATGGTAATGTATTTTGAGGTGATTTATTATTATGTTTTTTGCTTTTTTTTTAATCTTTCACTATGACAACCATGAACATTGGGACCTTTAATGTTAATGGTTGTCGGTGCACAAAGAAGAGAGCTGCTTTATTTGATTATCTGCGTATAAAACAGGCAGATGTTATTTTCTTGCAAGGAATGCATATAGATCGAGAGGGTGCTCGCTGCAGAGCCAAATGGGAGGAGCTGGAGCTCTAGCTCCCCCTCGGTGGAGGTAATGGGTGGAGATAGACACCTAACCACAACCTAACCCTACCCTTTACCCTATCCTAAACATAACTCCACCCATTAGTTCACACAGAGGTGGAGTTGGACATCCAGAGAGGGGGAGCTGGAGGCTATTCGGCTCTGCAGTGAGCAGTGCTTGTACAGATCAGCAAAATCAAGCACAGTGGTATAGTGATTGGAAGGGCAGTGTTTTATTAAGCCATGGTACAAACCTTAGTGCAGGTGTCGCCATCCTTTTTTCTCCATGTGTCAGTATCCAACCAGATGTGGTTGAAATAATACCTGGTCGGATTTTGAGAGCTGATATTGTTTTTGGGGATGCTCATTTTTCCTTTATTAATGTGTATTCACCAAACGTTGGTCAAGACTGAATCTCCTTTTTTAAACACTTTCTGATGCCTTATTACAGTGTCCTCAGGGAAATACTATTGTACTTTGGTGGAGATTTTAATTGTACTGTTGATTCAGTTTTGGACAGGAATCATGATGAACCTCACTATTCTTCTGCTGAGAGTTTAAGGAAATTAATTAATGAACATAATTTAGTCGATGCGTGGAGGGAGGCCTTTCCTGGAGTTAGACAGTACACATGGTTAAAAACTAATTCCAACAATATGTCAGGAGCTAGGCTTGATCAGTTTTACGTTGAAAAGGGTAATAGGGGTAGATTTTTTAGTAGTTCAACTACGCCATCTTTTCTGTCAGATCATCACTATGTGTCTATTGTAGTTTCTGTTTCTCTTTCTAAATCTTATAAATCACATTGGCGCTTTAATAATAGATTATTACAGGATTGCACTTTCATTCAGTCTTTTAATCTTTTCTGGAAAGCTTGGAGAGATGAGAGAAGTAATTTTCAGTCCCGGAGTCAATGGTGGAATCTTGGTAAAAAAACAAATCAAGTCTTTTTGCCAGCAGTACACAGTACATAGTACTGGAATGCTTAAAGCAAGAATGAAGTCCCTTGAACAAGCTATCCTTGGGGGAAGCAGTGACTGTACCCATGATAATTCAACATTTACTGACTCTGTTATAAATGATAAACTTCTTTTAAAGAATTTATTGGAGGAACGAGGAAAAACTTTTTTTCTGAGGAACAGATTTGCACAGCTAAATGACATGGATGCTCCTACATCTTTCTTTTTTGGCCTTGAATAAAAGCCAAGGGAACAGAAAAGTTTTCATCAGTTGAAAATACCAACTTTCTTTCTGGAATGTACTTGGTCAGGACATGTACGAAGTTTTTCTTTAATGCATCAATCAAGGGACCCTTTCTTTGAGTTGTCGAAGGGCAATTCTGTCATTAATCCTGAAAAGGGGGGATCTTGGGTATCTGAAGAATTGGCGTCCAGTGTCACTGTTATGTGCTGATTTCAAGATTTTATCTAAATCTCTGATTAATAGACTCAAGAAATATATGGTATCAATCATTCATATGGACCAAACGTTTTGTGTTCCCAAAAGGACAATTTTTGATAATTTGTTTTTAATGAGAGATATGATTACAGTAGCAAAAATGCACAATTTGGACATTTTTATTTCATTAGATCAAGAAAAAGCGTTCGACAGGGTTGATCACCAGTATTAATTCAAAACTCTGGAAGCTTTTGGGTTTGGTCCTTATTTTGTATCCCTCATCAAAATGTTATATAATGAAATTTATAGTATGTTGAAGATTAATGGTTCCTTAACTAGGCCCTTCTCTGTAACCAGGGGAATAAGGCAAGGGTGTCCTCTTTCTGGTCTTTCATATGCAATTTCTATTGAACCTCTATTAGTCTTACTCAGGAGACAGTTAGTATTCCTAGTGACTCCAGTGTAGACTCAATCAAACTTACAGCTTATGCTGATGATGTAACGGTAGTTTTAAATGATTCAGAAGATGTTACAAGATTGATTTCTTCTTTAAACAAGTATCAGCAAGCTTCATCTGCACGCATTAATTGGGAGAAATGTGCATCTTTGCTTTTGGGTGACTGGCAGGGTGCAGGACCTCCTAAACTGCAGCAACAATGTAGTTGGGCCAGAGATGGTTTTAAAATTCTTGGTCAATATTTTGGGACTAATTGCTACACAGAAAAGAACTGGGAAGGGCTAGCTGATAAAGTAATTCATAGGATTCAGAAGTGGCGTTGGAATCTTCCACATCTCTCTTTTAGGGGGAGATGTTTGGTTGTTAATAATCTAGCACCTTCAATGCTATGACATAAATTTACTGTGCTAGATCCTCCAAAAGAATTACTTTCTGGAATTCAAAAAGCATTTGTTTTTTTATTTATTGATTTTTTTTTTTTGGCATGGTTGCCATTGGCTCCCTCCAGGTATCCTTTATCTTCCTGTAGCTGAGGGAGGCCAAGGACTAATTCATTTGGAATCCAAAGTCTCAGCAATGAGGCTACAATCATTACAAAAACTTCTGTTTAGTTCAGATCCTGTGCCTTGGATTGTGTTTGGTTCATATATACTCAAGAAATCTGGAGGATTTGGTTTTGATAAACAGTTTTTCAGAAGTTTTTCAAATGCAGAAGACTTTAGTGGAGAAAGTGTATTCTTTACCTTTCAGTTTTTATTTAGGGTTGATTAAATCTTGGAATTGTTTTAAAATACTGAGACATACTGAGAAGATGAGCATTATGGTGTTTTAGAGCCTCTGTTTTTGAATCCTCTTTTTCAATTATCGGCCAATGTGTCATCAAGTTTAGTCATTCAATTTCTGAACGCTGGGTTAACAAAAGTCATGGATTTAATTGATGTAGAGGATGGCCAGTGGAGAACTGTACATGCAATTGCTGATCAAGTTGGGGTAAATTCAGTAAGAATTGTGGAGGGATTTGTGAGGAATCTTAAGGCATCTTTCTCTGAGACTTTCATTTCCTTTATTAATAATGCTCTTCTGAATGGTTTTATATCTTTCCTGAGTTTAAGGTAGTTGCAAAAGACTGTGAATCTGACGAAAACAGTCAGACAAAATTGCTGAAAGGTTATGATGCCTTGGTGTTTCATTGTATTGGGAGAAAAATGTTATACCATATTTGTGTTAAGATTGCACATTGTGGAAAACTGATGCAAAAAACGGACACTAAATGGAGGTCTTGGCTTTCTGTCTCAGATGAGATTTATCCATCATGGAGGTTACTGTATAAGCCTCCTATCTCTAAGAGATGTGGGGATATTCAGTGGAGGATATTACATTGTATTTTAGCCTCAAATTCTTTTGTGTCTAAAATTAATGAGACTGTTCTACCAGTATGTCCTTTGTATAATGCCCTTGATAATGTGTTTCATATGTTTTGTGAGTGTTCTGGACTCAACTTATTATTTGGAATATTAGAGAAAATTATTGTAAGATTGGGTTTTACATTTTCTAATTGTCTATTTATTCTGGGTTGCAGATACAAGAGATCGTGTCAGCAACAGTGTACACTAATTTTAAAATCTCATCAGTGTAAAAATTCTGGTGAAAATGTGAATTTAATAACTTTGTTTATTAAGTCTTTAGTGGAGTCAAGAGAAGTGACTGAATATACGTATTATCAACACACTAATAATGTACTTTATTTTGAATGGAAATGGGGTGGTGACTGTGTGATTCAGGGAATTTGGTTTTCAATTGGTAATGTTTAGGAATCTTATTTCTGGTTAAGATGTGTTTTTTAAGTTTTCAATATTTATTATAATTAAAGTGTTTTAAAAAGTTCTCTCTCTATCTCTCTCACTCTCTCTCTCCATTGAAAATAAAAGCACTTGATTTCAGAAAACGCCAGTAAACTTACAGCTTAGCGATCTGTACTTCAATATTCTACTCTCAGAAAAGTGGAATTCATCAATTGTTCATTTACGAGACAGAGAGAGAAAGAGAGATACAGTGAAAAATAAAAAGCAGAATAAAAGTATTACAAACAAGTCACGTTGCATTCCAAGTCCTCTGATATATTTATTTGAAGAACAGAGTAAATCATAATCAGTCACACAATCAGTCATGAGACACACAAGAGCCAATGGCATTTCACAGCCAAAGCAGGCGTAATGCTTCTTCTGCTGCCATTTTTTAAATTTGTGCAGTTTCTATGTTTTTTTGTGTGTTTGTTTGTTTTTGTTTTTTCTATGTGATTATTTGTTTATTTTATTATTTATTTTTCTCCTTTCAAACACTGTTCTAGAGTATAAGATTGACCTTAATATTTTTTGTATCTGGATTTACATGTTAATAGTTTTGTAATGTTCAAACAGTCTTCTTTATTATAAATAAATAAATAAATAAATAATTGTGTACAGTTTGCACACAGGATGAGCTGTACAGTGGAGATGGTGATCATGTCTATTCCTCTCAGAAATCAATTGTGTTGTCTTGGAAGACTTGGGATATTAATACTTTTTAAATAAATTGTGACTGTAGTTGTTTCTGCCTGTTATATCCTGTGTTTTATATTGACAAATGGTAGGTTTAGGGGCAGGGGTTGGGTTACGTGCTCATAAACTGTTTACATATATAAATATATATGCAATAATGTTTACATATACATATATATGCAATAATGGCAAAACTATTACCCAATACGTAATTTAATTGTGGCTATACATTTCCCAATGCCTTTTATGTCAGCATATTGATGCCAAAGGTTTCTTATTTAAACCAACGGAAGACCCTGCATATCAAAAATGATGCTAAAGGGGTACCCTATGTGTCAAAATGCGATGCCAACGGGTCCTGACCAAACATCAATATGTGACGAGTTGGAAGTGAGAATGTGTTGAGATCAGATGTAGTGAATGGTCAGAATGAATCACTCTATAGCAAACACTAAAACAAAACAGAGCCCCTAATCTAAAGACACTCATTAAGACCAGAAAACATGATCCAGCTTATGCAGAAATCAGATTTCACAATAAATGTAAGTTGACAGAGATTTTCTCACCTCAGCTGTGAGATGTAGGGCAGACACTGAAGGAAACTCTTCACTTCACTCTCTTTCTCTGAACATCCTCTCAGATCTACTGATTTCTTCTGTGTTTGTAGTTTCAGCACTTCCAGGAGGACGGAGCTCTTTCTCTGTGTGAGATCTATGATCCAGACATCAGGTGACTGGAAAACTGACTGTAATGCTGGAAGGAAACTCCTGCCTGTTTGAGTCTCATAGTTCTTCACATGTGAGTAAAGATCCAGCAGGAAATCACTCTGATCTTGACGATCTTTATCAAAAGGGAATGTTTTGTAGCTGCACACAGATGACAGATGAGTTATGAATCTTGCTCCTGCATATTTGTCAGTTTCTACTGCAGCAACACAGAGATTCAGCAGGAATCTTACTGCAGACACCCTTGCTTCATTAGAAATGTCCTCAAACCTGATAATATACAAACAAGAAACAAACACTTCATTAATTTGAGTCAAATTTCATTAATATACAACTGAACATAATTCATCAAAAAGGGATCTAATTTGATAATGTTTTAGCTGAAATGCACTGCTATATGGAATTTCATTTGTGCAAATCTGGGAGTCTGAAGGGAGGAGGATGGGAATTTCCTTGGAAGTCCATGTTTGATATGACAATGCATCTGTACAGTTATTTGACAATACAGGTATCAAGCTGTTTCTGTATTGATATTGCGGCACATAGCAGTGGACTGCACCTAATAATACAAGATGGAAAAGTGCAAGGTTTCTAAAAAAAAAAAAAAAAAAAAAAAAAAAATGAATAGAGTATAATATATAGTCTACAACAACTAGGTTGAATCTTGCCGCCGAGAAACACAACTGGGTTGCCTGATATGAAGACACATAATCCCTGAAACTGAGCTTCTCGCTTGCATAATATGGAATTATCTGATAAATGTGTTACTAATTGGTTAACGTGGCAACCATGTGCACTCTCTCTCTCTCTCTCCATTGAGAATAGAAGCACTGGATTTCTGAAAACACCAGTAAACTTGCAGTTTAGTGATCTCTACTTTGATATTCTATTCTCAGAAAAGTGGAATTCATCAAGTGTTCATTTACAAGACAGAGAGAGAAAGAAAGATTCAGTATGTAGTGGACAGCACAGCCCCTCCCTGTTTACCAAAGTGGACAGAGGTTTGCTATATTTTGATTTGATCTTGGTGAGCTAACATAAGCAAACTGTCCAACGCTATCAGATAAAGATGCCAGGACAACAGCCAGACATCTCTTAGAGGTCAAGAAGGGCAACCACCTTTAATACAAAGCCCAGGAAGGACAGAACTTCCCATTGGTCAAAATGCAGTTTGTGCCTTTCACCCACCTTGAGACTAATTCCTAATGGTTTGGCCTGTGACCGGCCATAAAAATTCCTTAGGACCTCAAGATACAGCAGCATTGGGTGGAACAGAGGGAGATCACAAAGATTCATCCAAATCCAATCGTAACTAGGTCTTCAAACCTTAAAACTGGTGCACACTACAACACACACATTTTATACTTATTCAGAGAAATAAGTGTTCTTAGTGACAGCTACGTGTAGTGCAACATCTTACACAAACTCAGCTGTTGATGGACAAATGAATGCATGCATGACAGTTCAATCTTTTCCCATCATGTTTGGACTTAATGTGTTTGTAACATTGCCAAATGCATTCTGGTTATGGTTTGAGAAGTGAGAAATGCACCAGTAAAACTTTAGTGACACTTTTCTAGCTTTGTGTTTGGACTACGCAAATAAATTCCACAGGAGGAAAGAAGGGTGGGCAACCACTCTGATGGAACCAGCCAATCACAGCATGGAAATGGAGAAGCACCAAATTGCAATCTCCTCCTCATCGGAAAGGGATAAATGTACCTTTCCAAAAGACACTCCTTGTTCTGAGTCTTGGTTCTGTAAGGGATGAAACAGAAACAGATCACCTTCGTTCAGAGTCTCTGATCCGGTGAGACGATAGTGGATCAACCTCAGTTCTGAGTCTGAGTTCTGAAAGGGAAAGTACTTGCAACAGATCAACTTCTTTCTGGGTCTTCAGCCTGCAAAGGTGAGACAACAACAAGTCCAAGTCTCCAGCTTTTGAGGCAGCAACAGATATGACCATGTTCTGAGCCTCCAGCCTGCGAGGAAAAAGATAATCTACGTTCAGAGTCTTCGTCCAGCAAGATAACAACAGATGCAGCATCCTGAGTCTCCATCCTAGAGAGACAAGGTGGATTGACCAAGTTCTGAGTCTCTAGCCCAGAGAGGCAGAAGACACACAGACATTTGCAACAAGGTTAAGCTCCGGCGAGCAAACCTTCGCTTCAGGTACTTTTGCTTGCGTGTTCCAAGCTAATGACCTTCAGCACCTACTCCAGGGCCACATCTGCGTGTTCCAGATCTTAGGACCCTTTGTGCTCCAGGAGATCAGCATCCTACAGCGCTTCATCTTCAAGGCTGTCGAAATGGATTCCTGCTCCTTCCCCCACTGTACTGCCACCAGCGCAACCAGTGGAAGAAATCGTCGCAACCGGACTGCTCACTCAACCACAGCGAACGTAAATATCACTTCCAAACCTCTTTCAGAGACCATGGCATTGTTGTATATTATCAGTAGGGCTGCAACTAAGGATTATTGTGACAATCGATTAGTTGGTCGATTATTTTTTCGAGTAATGATTAGTTGGCTTTAAAATTCAAATTTTTATTTTTTTTTGTTAAGATTACACTATTCCATATTCTGAATGCTATGAAAGCACAGTGCTTAACAATTTATTAGACCACCTGTCGTAATAAAGAGAAAAGACAAATATCTGAAGAAAAACACACTATAACAAGCATAAAATACAGTGTTTCTGCTCTTATTGGCGGTGTTTAGTGACCCGCCAACAGCAGCAGCAGCAGCAGCGAGCACAAGTGCCTTCAGCGCGTTCCGTGTTCAAATGTCGCAGTAAGATTAATCTGGCCGCAAAGCCCCAGCTAAAGCAATTACAATGAATGTGCCGGGGAAAAAGTAAGGAGATATTCAAAATTATTTATTAATAGACTAGTATTGTCTGAGTCAGTGTCGCAAAGATGAAGTTGACGATCCTGACTCGCCATCTGCTCACTGGACGTACGTGCTTTTAGTGACTAAATGCATCTTTATGGATTAGGCCTATAGCTAATGAAAGAGTTTTGTTTTCGTTTTGAATTATTTATTTTTATAGTAGTGAAGTAATAATTTAAGGTAAATTTATTACTCTTACCTTTATGAGCAAAAATTAAGTTTCACATAGCGCTGGCGCCTCCATGTCGTGCAAAGCGCTTTAGCTTTCACTCTCCGCACAAACGACTGAATATGCGCCTAACAGCACACATTTATCTAGGTTAAACGATTAAACTAATATTGTGATATGCTTTAAGTTTTTTTATATCTATGGATTTTAATTTAAATCGTGATGACTTGAGAAGGCTAAATTGATCTGTCTGCCGCTGGCCGCCTGGTCGTTACTTTATAAAAAAACAAAACAAAAAAAAAAAACCTTGAATTTCACAAACAAAACGTGTTCCAGACATACTTCTAAATTGACTTTATAAACTAAAGAAACGAAAATGAATGTAATCACTTCGCTATTAAAAACAGCAGCTGTGCAATGGGGAAGAGAAAGAGAAAAAATTCTGATGAGCTGTCGAGGTTGTTAGGAATTTTTTGGAACGAATATTTGTTTAATAGCCCATTTAACACTTATTCAGGCTACTTTCTTATTTAAATGTATTATTTCTGAGATTTATTTTAGCGTTTTGTAGGCTGCTTGTTCACTGACGGAATTGCTAAAATAAACACGCACGTTTGTTAATAATGTTTGAGCCTCATTTATTTTGATATATATAAAAACACCGCGCCACCGGCGGTAGTTGGTCCATTACCACCGCGGCGGTAAAAATCTGCCACCGTCACAGCCCTACTTTACAGTTCCTACCCTCCACAAATACGTGCGCTACATGTTGTATTTTAAATCTAAATTTAACATTCAACGACAGATGTTTCAGCACAATGAATGTTTTTGCGCTGAGTATTAATTGTCTACCTGTCTGTGTTCCAGTCTGACATGCTCATTCAGTAAAGATTAAACTTAACACAGACTGTCAGAATGGACTTGTATGCATAAATGGAAATGCTTGTGTGAATTTGTGACATTTACAGACAATGATATGACCGTAATCTGAAAGTTTTCATGCTGAGGAACGGATCTTAAAGCGCCTCACAGGGCAAGCCATTACGCTATTAGCTTCAAGTTTAAAATAAGGAATTCTCATGTTTTGGGATCACGTAACTCTCCTGCAGCATCTCATATGTTTCCTACACTATTTTTAGATGCATTGTGTCCATAGAAAATCGTCGTTGTCGACGATTTTCATTATCGATAATAGTCGATTTTATCGATTAGTTGTTGCAGCCCTAATTATCAGTATATGATTTTCTAATTTACATTAGATATTATATAGCTGATTGCAGTTGATAACAAATCTTACATGTATTTGTTTGACGCATAGTAAGATTCTTAACCTTATTTGTTTCAAAGTAGCAACAGTTTCTCTTTCCAGATAATGTAGCTCTGACATAGCAACACCCAACATAATCACTTGCTTTTTCTGCATCTTATGCACCTTATTCCTTCTTCATTCATGGTATTCATTTAGTAGTTGTTGATTGCTATTGTATATCTTTGTTAATAAAATGTATTTTATTACAACTTGTGTCTTCCTTGTGTTGATAATACAGAAGAGGTTCTACAAGTTAGAGATCCCACCAATCTTTCTTATGTGATGTACTCATAACCACACATTAATTGACACGTGATCCAAGAATCATAACGCCAGTTGTGACATGAGTACCCATCACTATTTCCCTATTTCACCTCCCTAGATTGGTGAAAGTTAAAATCACTACCTTAACTGGTGTCCCTAGGTTGGCGAAAGCGAAATTTATTACAAGTATGATGAGCACTTGGTCAGGAGTCCTTGGTGTCACTTTTTGATGCTCAGGGTCCTCCATTGTTTCTAGTTGTTTGCATGATGTGTCGCGTTTAATAGTTTTGCAATGGTTTGTAAAAAACAGAGATAATTTTATATAAATTTATACTTTCATAGATATTTTAGAGCACCTAACCCCACCCCTACCCTAAACCTACTAATTTCTAAACAATATAAAACACGCAACAGGCAAATAAAAGTATTTATTGCAAAAACTTACCATAAAAAGCAGAATAAAAGTATTACAAACAAGTCACGTTGCATTCCAAGTCCTCCGATATATTTATTTGAAGAACAGAGTAAATCATAAGGTTTTAAATGCTGAAGATGATCTCGCTCTCACACATTCACATTCAAAAACAGACTCCTGAACATTGTTAGCATCACACAATCAGTCACGAGACACACAAGAGCCAATGGCATTTCGCAACCAAAGCAGGCGTAACGCTTCTTCTGCTGACAGTTTTTAAATTTGTGCACAGTTTCTGTTTTTTTTTTTTTGTGGTTATTTGTTTATTATTCATTTTTCTCCTTTCAAACACTGTTTTACAGTATAAGATTGACCTCACATTTTGTGTACACACAAAAACACACACACATCAACATATATGCAATAATGGCAAAATTATTACCCAATATGTAGTTTAATCATGGCGATAAAATTCCCAATGCCTTTCATGTCAGCATATTGATGCCAAAGGGTTCTTATTTAAAGCAATGGAAGACCCGGCATCGAAAATGATGCTAAAGGGGTACCCTATGTGTCAAAATGTGATGCCAAGGGGTCCTGACCAAGCGTCAATATGTGACGAGTTGGGAGTGAGAATGTGTTGAGATCAGATGTAGTGAATGATCAGAATGAATCACTCTATAGCAAACACTGAAACAAAACAGAGCCCCTGATCTAAAGACACTCATTAAGACCAGAAAACATGATCCAGCTTATGCAGAAATCAGATTTCACAATAACTGTAAGTCAACAGAGATTTTCTCACCTCAGCTGTGAGATGTAGGGCAGACACTGAAGGAAACTCTTCACTTCACTCTCTTCCTCTGAACATCCACTCAGCTCTACTGGTTTCTTCTGTGTTTGTAGTTTCAGCACTTCCAGGAGGACGGAGCTCTTTCTCTGTGTGAGATCTATGATCCAGACATCAGGTGACTGGAAAACTGACTGTAATGCTGGAAGGAAACTCCTGCCTGTTTGAGTCTCATAGTTCTTCACATGTGAGTAAAGATCCAGCAGGAAATCACTATCATAAAATATGTAAGTCCATCTATAATCAGAAGAGCTGGTCCAGACTGATGATAACAGTTTCAGCATCTGTTCTCCTGTCTGTGTCTCAATCTCTGCTGCTTTAATGAAGAGTTGCAGAAGAAATTTGCTTAGATCACTGTCACTCAGATAAAAGAATCTGTAACAAAATGGAAATGAGAAATGTGAATAAACAGAGAAATCACAGAACTGATTACAGCTATGATGTGATTAAATAATGCAAAATAACAATAAACAGTGTTTTGTTTCTGGTTTTCAGCTCACATTAAACACTTTAAATTAGACTTGAAATGTCAATAATGAATTTACAATTTTGATAACTGTACAATCCTTAAATAATGGCATCAGATACAACACAGACTTACACTGAACACAAGTCTTGTTCTTGAAGGGACAGTAAAAGATGAAGTTTCATGAGACCCAGCACAGCAGAAGTGCCACATTTGACTGAGGTAATTAAATAATAATTAATTTTAATCTAAAATGGGATAAACTGACACCATAAGTATTCAATATAACCCTATTTGATATATCCACATACCTAGTTTAAATTGTATTCAGTTTTAACTAGTCACATTTTTTTTTTATAAATTTATCCTTACAGAATCAGAATTAGCTTTATTCTGCTTTTTTTTCCTATATGTGCATGTGTCAAATTGTGTTGCAAATTAAAAATAATAATAAATAAATAAATAAAAATAAAAAAAAATCATTGCAAAGACAAATCACATCTATGACACATAGTGGCCATTAATAACACTCATCACAAAAGCAGATATTAGCACAGTTGTATAAAAATACAGTATGTATATCAAGAGGTATAAAACTAATCTTGTATTTTACAGAAATATTGTGATTAAATAATATTATATAAAAAAATATAATATAATATAATAATATGCACACTGATGCATTTCAGTCTTCCTCAGAGTGTGTCATCAGTGTTTTAGTCATTTTTAATGCTTCTATTGTAATGATCATAATGGGAATAAAGGCTTGTTAACTTTTTTTGGACCAGAAGAAGTGCCTTGGATTTCTTTCTTGTAATAGTTGCTTCAAACCAAACCAAAGAGCACCTTCTGGGATTATTCAGGTCCTTCAGCAAGTAGCACTTCAAGACGTCTCCTACCATTTGTATTTCTTTATACTTGAGTCCAAGTTCAAAATAAAACTATAAACTGCTCCACTGTGAAATGTACAGATCTGTATGAACCACTGCAAGCTGTACAGTAAATGAATGTTTGTCTGAACTCAACTAGTTTTGTGAGAGAACACAAACATCTTTATGAGAGAAATGCAGAAGTTATCAGAGTGAATCCAAAGTTTCTCAGGGGAACACAAAAGTTATAAAACTTTTTTGTGCAGTAACTGCATCCTTGAATAACAGCCGTATCTCTATTACATGCTCTTTAAACACACCTGAAAAATGTGGTGCTCATCAGGACTAACTGGATTTTGCTTCAATTAAATGATAGAGAATGTAAATATAATTAATCATATTGATCTACTGACACACTCCATCATGACTAGTGTTAACAGTGAACTGTTATTGTCAGCTACATCATTTAGCACATGTACTTTGGCAGCATCTGATGGTTGAATCTACAAAGACGCCCCATAAATACACCCATAATTTGTGCTTGTTCATCTACAGATATGATGAGTATTCACACCCACAGTCAGCTGTATCTCACCCTGCACAAAAACTGCTCTTAGATTTAGCCATTGACACACAAATGAGATCAGATGTAGTGAATGATCAGAATGAATCACTCTATAGCAAACACTGAAACAAAACAGAGCCCCTAATCTAAAGACACTCATTAAGACCAGAAAACATGTTCCAGCTTATGCAGAAATCAGATTTCACAATAACTGTAAGTCAACAGAGATTTTCTCACCTCAGCTGTGAGATGTAGGGCAGACACTGAAGGAAACTCTTCACTTCACTCTCTTCCTCTGAACATCCTCTCAGCTTCACTGGTTTCTTCTGTGTTTGTAGTTTCAGCACTTCCAGGAGGACGGAGCTCTTTCTCTGTGAGAGATCTATGATCCAGACATCAGGTGACTGGAAAACTGACTGTAATGCTGGAAGGAAACTCCTGCCTGTTTGAGTCTCATAGTTCTTCACATGTGAGCAAAGATCCAGCAGATCATTGATTATTTTTTCTGAGTTGTTTCGTTCTCTCACCTCAAAAAGTTTGCAGTCACACTGAAATGATTTATGGAAGAATTCTACAAAGAATGTGATTTGCTTCAGTGGATCTTTACAAGTCTTTAACCTGCAACAAAGAAATCAAACATAAGAGCATGAACTGATTGACTAGATTTATTTATTTATTTATTTTTTTTTTAGGATTATACACACCGGACAATGCTAGCGGGATATGGATGCTAATTGCAGACATCCATTTAACAGTGTAACTCACAGATGTGTCTTAAAAAACTGATTTATCAAAGTTAATCAAATGTGCTCCTTTCAACAATAATATTGTGGTCAAACAAACAAAATGCATTTGAATTATGGCTGTCAAACGATTAATTGCATAAAAAATAAAAGTTTGAGTTTCCCTAATATATGTATGTGTACTGTGTGTAATTATTGTGTATATATGATATATATGAAGAGTTCAAAAATGAGATAATGATACTGGGTGAATGCTCTCAACACATATTATATGTCCATCAAATACTTTTTCTTCAAACTCACCAAAATACCAGCCTCAGCCCAATCAGAAGTACCAGTACTTACATAGAAACCTATACATCTACTCATGTATATATTTAAGATAAATATGTACAAAATAAATTGCATATACTTGTAAATATTTCATACACATATATACACATATATACACACACTACCGTTCAAAAGTTTGGGGTCAGTACATTTTTATTGTTTCCTTTTATTATTTTAATTAATACTTTTATATACCAAGGATGTATTAAGTTAATAATTAAAAGTTTATTAAAAGTTAATAATAAATAATTTACATTGTTATAAAATATTTATATTTTGAATAAACTCTGTACTTTTTACACTTGTTATTCATGAAAGAATCCTGAAAAAAAAAATTACAGGTAATATTTGGCAGCACAACTGTTGATATTATCCAACATTGATCATTCTAATAATAAATCCGCATATTAGAATGATTTCTGAAGGATCATGTGACACTTAAGACTGGAGTAACAGCTGATAAAAATTCAGCTTTTCATCACAGGAATAAATTCTATTTTATAGTATGTTAAAATAAAAAACATTAATTTATATTGTAAAAACATTTTGAATTACTGTTTTTTTTTCTATATTTTTAATCAAATAAATGCAGCCTTGATGAGCATAAGAGCTATATAAGGTAACTCACTGACCTGCCTACATTCACACAGTGTAAGACGAGAGAGACAGACTGACCACTGAATACACATGAGAGTAAATAGACTTATCTGAGATTACAGCGAGATGCATGTATGCACTACACTGACACATTTTTTGGGACACCTTAGACTTACATTACATCTTGTAAGAAAGGTCTTCTTTAAAACACTTCAGCTAGATTAGTTAACCATTATTATTTCTAGTACCTGATGTTTGGTGAGCAGCTGAGCATCATGTCCATTCCTACATCAGTCACGTTACAGTCCTCCAGATTCACATAAACCTCTTTATCTCTGGATTGACTGATCACATAAGACAAAGCACAACACTGATGAGGATCAAGATCCACTTCTGGTTCAAGCCGATGGTCCATCTTCTCCAGGAACATTAAACAGGCTTTAGGAGACTGGAGCTCATACAAGCACTGACACACATAGAGAAGATCAAACTCCTCACTCTCACTCTGAGGTTGAAGAAACGTGTCCAAAAACTTCTCAATCAACCAATCGGATGTTTTCTTTATCTGATCCACTGGGAAGAGACACTTGAGGAGCCTGATGTTGTGTTCACTCAGAAGTCCACATAAGAAAGGAAGAACATGTCTCATGTGTTTATGCTCCTCAGTCTGACAGAGCTGGAGGACTTTCACAATTTCATCTGGATGTCCAAGAAGCCACAAAGCCGAGAAGAATTCCTGCATTGTGTTGTGGAGAAATGCACAGTATGTCGTTGCAGATGTTGGTGAGTCTGTTGTGATCATTTTCAGAAAAGCATGACAAATGTCTGTCTCATCACTGCTAAAATCTGGAAGGTTCAGGCATTTTTTCATAGTTGCATTGAAAGCATTTTCCATCAAGGGATGAATCTGATCTTTCTTCTCTTTCAGGTACTCATCTATTTGCTTATTTTGTTTATTCCCATGTTTCTTCGCAGCCAGACGGAAAATTTGGATGTACATTTCAGTGACTGTGTGTGGATGGTTGTATACAGTGCCATTTTTAAACTTAATCACGTTTACAATCATGAATGCATACAATGGAACATGACTAAGACTGAACAGCTCTTGATTCTTCAAAATAACTTCTAGATGAACAGGATCATGACCCAACATACTCTGATAGTAAGTTTTAATAGACTCTTCACTGAATCCTTGGACGTACACTGTCCGTGTCGGCCAGTCAGAGAAAAGTGGATCATCTTCCACCTCTGATCTGCATGTGATCACAATCTTGGCATCAGGCAGGAGCTCGTGGTTCATGATCTTCCATAAGATGGAATTTTCTTCCAAATCCATCACACCATCAAACACAATGACAACATTCTCAGAGTTTTCCTCAATATCTTGAAACACTTCTTTTCTGTCTTTTTCCATTGGTTTTGAATACACATCAAACAAAAGAGATTCCAAACTGGCAACACTATTTTGGGCCAAAACACTTTCATCAAAGTAAAACATGTAGTCGATCTCTCTGTCATCCTTCTCTGCCCAAAGACGCAACATTTCCTGAACAACTGTAGTCTTTCCCACTCCAGGTTTGCCTATGATGAGGATGTTCTTGTCCCTGCATTTCAGGAGACTCTCAGGTGACAGTGTTTGTCCCTCATTAGGAAAGTAAGCTCTCAGCTTCTTGGGCCGTAGCTTTTTGCTTTTTTGGTTTTCAATTTTATCTTGCATTGCGTTTTCATGACAGAGTCAGTCTTTAAAACAAGAGGTATAAAACTTAAGTTTCCTTGTACCTTGTTATCCAGATATTTACAGAAACACTTCCTTTGGTTCTTCAGGATACTTTTTGCTGTCACCTTGAGCCGTGTCTGGTAGATTTGACAGGGCTTTGTACCTAAAAAAGTAACAAAAGCATAAAAACAAATATTGAAATATTTTAAATGTGTGAATTTCACCTAAATGTTTTTGACTTTCGTACTCACCAAATGAATAACTGGCCTCTGTATCTTCACCTCTGAAGGAAAAACAGCTGATCCAGTAGTGTAAACCAGGATCTAATGTCCTCTTCTTAGTCACGTCCAGAATCTGGAGTAATTCCTCACTGGCTATTTCACCTTTGTTAATGACCCAGTCCAATATCCATCTGGCTTTATCAATCTTTTTTCTCACAGCTTTGAGAGCATTGACCTCATAGTAATTGAAAACATTCTTCTGATAAAGATTCTGAATGATCAGAGGAAGGTTTTTCATGTTAGTCACCAGTTTTTTCCTGGCGTTTCTGAGGTACTCCATAGCAGATTTCTGTGTGCACGCCATACTGCAGACATTTCAACCATGAAGGAAAACACATACGTTTAAGCAGATTAACATAATACTTTAATAATATTTATTATTTCACATTTAATATTTGCACAGTATTTCCACTTGTGTCTGTGGGGGGTGGGGGGGCTTGATGATTAAAAAACATCCATACGGCTGCACAACACATATCGGCATGTCGCAGCAACTTGTGTAATTAATTGTAATATATTAAACCATAATGTGTCTATTATTAAATAGTAAACATAACGTGCCTTTAATATTTATGCTATACCTAGCCCATTCTATTCTTCTTTCAGTGTCACAAAGATGAGGTTGACAATTCTGATTCACCGTCTCCTAACTGGATGCGCCTTTAGAGAGAAATGCACCTGTTGTACCGAAATCGTATCGAACCGTGACCCTTGAACCGAGGTACGTACCGAACTGTGACATCTGTGTACCGTTACACCCCTAATGTATCTATCTATCTATAAAGAGTTCAGATGCAGAACCAGCTAAAAGCCATCTTGGTCAAAAATGGGATAATGAATGCTCCTGACTAGGGATGCTCATTTTAACCGGTTAACCGTTAACCGACAGAAATAATTTTGACCGATTAATACAATCAGTTAAACGGTTTTCAGTGATTCAGTAATCAAAATATTATCTGGATGGTTAAAATAAAATGAAATTGCATTTGTGAGAGAAAAAACGCGTAGGCCTATAACGTTAAGTCGCATTTTATTATTACATTCAGAAAGACCTGGTGTTGACGCGAAATATTTACAATACACTATAAACATAGGCTAGGCTGTTTTAGTTCCCCTCACTCCACAAAAAAAAAAAAAAAAAAAAAAAAAAAAAAACTTTCAATTCAACAGTATTTAGAAAAGAACAAGAATGAAAAATATAAGAAGCTCGGCGACAAGCCAAAACCAAACCATTTAGGCTAAAGCGAAACTGAAACTAACATTGGGTCTCATACGACACAAATTCTCCGTATTCAAGATGTATTTGAACGCGAAAATATTATTTATTATGTAAACCTGGTTTTGTACTCCTCGCATTACAATATCCACATAATAAATGTTTGGCATAATATCACGGCAGTACGTTGATAACGATTAAGCAGTGTGATTTTTTCCAATATGTTTGGCTGATTGTGTGTGCGCGTGCGGCGCCGGCGCAATCACTTGATTTTTTCCTTCTAACAGGGGAAACGACTCTTTACAGATGATCGAAACTGTAAACGGTTTGCTGTTTGTAAAATAAATAAAAATAGGATGCCGCTTTCAGCCGTCTTCCTTTCGCTCAGCACAAAAAATAACCAAAACTCTGCACACTAGCTACTTATTGCACTTTTTTTGTTTGTTTGTTTTTTACGTAAAAATATTTATCTTATAGGCCTATTCATTCATTATATATGTATAGCCTAGCTTTATGATGTTTTTCTCCATTCGCAGAAGCGCTGCAGGTGATGCGACGTGCATGTGAATCCTCATGTTCTGTTGTTTGCTGCTTTTTGCGCATGTAAAATTAATCCCGAAAAAATGTTAGTATTTTAACGACACTTATCCTTTCCAAAAAAATTAAATTGTAATTTAAAATAATCTGGTCAGTTAACGGTTAATAATCGGTTAACAAGCGTAGGCTGTCGGTTAGGAAAAATAACCGAAATGAACATCCCTACTCCTGACACATATTATACGTCCATCAAATACTTTTACTTCAAATACCAGCCTCAGCCCAATCATAAGTACTGTTACTTACATAGAAACCTATACATCTGAGCCTGATAAAAATGCATTTTTTTAAAGAAAGACGTCAGATGGATTTAGCTGGTTTTGCATCTGAACTCTTCTTATTTATACACACATATACATTTACAGTGGGCACGTTAAGTATTCAGACCCCCTTTGTTATAGTGCAGCCATTTGCTAAAATCATTTAAGTTCATTTTTTTTCCTCATTAATGTACACAAAGCATCCCATATTGACAGAAAAACACAGATTTGTTGACATCTCCCGACTACATCTCTGGAGCTCAGCCACAGTGATCTTTGGGTTCTTCTTTACCTCTCTCACCAAGGCTCTACTCCCCCGATAGCTCAGTTTGGCCGGACGGCCAGCTCTAGGAAGGGTTCTGGTCATCCCAAATGTCTTCCATTTAAGGATTATGGAGGTCACTGTGCTCTTAGGAACCTTAAGTGCAGCAGAATTTTTTTGTAACCTTGGCCAGATCTGTGCTTTGCCACAGTTCTGTCTCTGAGCTCTTCAGGCAGTTCCTTTGACCTCATGATTCTCATTTGCTCTGACATGCACTGTGAGCTGTAAGGTCTTATATAGACAGGTGTGTGGCTTTCCTAATCAAGTCCAATCAGTATAATTAAACACAGCTGGACTCAAATGAAGGTGTAGAACCATCTCAAGGATGATCAGAAGAAATCGACAGCACCTGAGTTAAATATATGAGTGTCACATCAAAGGGTCTGAATACTTAGGACCATGTGATATTTCAGTTTTTCTTTTTTAATAAATCTGCAAAAATGTCAACAATTCTGTGTTTTTCTGTCAATATGGGGTGCTGTGTGTACATTAATAAGGGAAAAAAATGAACTTAAATGATTTTAACAAATGGCTGCAATATAACAAAGAGTGAACAATTTAAGGGGGTCTGAATACTTTCCGTACCCACTGTACATGTGTAAGGAGGTCATACTCAGAAACCAATAAAACTGAAACTAAATCGCACTGAAGCAGCCTGATATTAAAACTGCTAGCCTTATATAACAGTTAGGGTTGTCACGATACCATAAAAATGACTAACGATACTATACCAGCTGAAGTATCATGATACCAAGTAGTATCACAATACCATGCAGTATTCTGTTAATTTAAAATTAAATTCTACAAAATGAATCAAAATTTCATAAATACTAATATGTAAATGAAAACAGAAAGGATTTGTCTCTGAATACTTCATTAATGTGAATCAACGACTGGCTATTGTTATCCATGAAATCATGTAAACAAAACTCTTCATGTAAACAAAAATATTAGCACTGCACAGAGGATGCATGAAGTGACATTTAGATGTGGTATTTATACATTTAGACTATTTATTATTGCATAAATAATGTTATTAGATTAATGTTTTTAAATACAAAACTCTGAATATAGAAATATGTTGGGAAAGAACTGGCGTGCATGTTCAAATAAACGTTTTAAACAGTGTATACAACATATTTTAGGGTACTACCTTATGGACAATACTACAGTTTAAAAAATGCAATGGCACCACGGGTGTTTTTAAGCTTTAGTATCGCGATACTACCGTAGTACCGGTATATCGTGCAACCCTAATAACAGTTAGTGCTGATCCTCGAATCTGACTTAACAAGAAACTTTTTCTGTTCATTTTTCGCCTGAGCATTCTAAATGAGCTGTCAGTCAGTGCAGTTTCATTGTTACACCAAAAGGTGGTGGCGGCAAGAGACTGCTTTGAATGAACTGTCCATTCATCTACATGTTTAAAAACACTGATTCATTCAAAGAGAGATGAAATGAAACACACCATTGAAATAATGTTAGCTTCGAGTGCTACCTTTCAAGGCTCAGCTGACCAACAGAGTGTCGATGCTAAGACAAAGATTTCACTTTCCTTGGACATGACAACCTATTTTCGCAAGTACAGGTGCTGGTCATATAATTAGAATATCTTCAAAAAGTTGATTTATTTCACTAATTCCATTCAAGAAGTGAAACTTGTATAATGCATACATTCATTCCACACATACTGATATATTTCAAGTGTTTATTTCTTTTAATGTTGATGATTATAACTGACAACTAATAAAAACCCCAAATTCAGTATCTCAGAAAATTGGAATATTGTGAAAAGGTTCAGTATTGAAGACAC
This sequence comes from Labeo rohita, assembly GCF_022985175.1. Classification (NCBI taxonomy): domain Eukaryota; kingdom Metazoa; phylum Chordata; class Actinopteri; order Cypriniformes; family Cyprinidae; genus Labeo; species Labeo rohita. Next base: position 47,379,718 of record NC_066871.1, read on the forward strand.
CTGGTGCCACACTCTAATCAGCTAATTAACTCAGAACACCTGCAAAGGCCTTTAAATGGTCTCTCAGTCTAGTTCTTTAGGCTACACAATCATTGGGAAGACAGATTTGACAGTTGCTCAAAAGATGACCATTGACACCTTGCACAAGGAGGGCAAGACACAAAAGGTCATTGCAAAAGAGGCTGTTCACAGAGCTCTGTGTCCAAGCACATTAATAGAGAGGTGAAGGGAAGGAAAAGATGTGGTAGAAAAAATGTACAAGCAATAGGGATAACCTCACCCTGGAGAGAATTGTGTCACAAAGAGTGGACTGCAGCTGGAGTCAGTGCTTCAAGAACCACTACACACAGCATTCCTTGTGTCAAGCTAAAGACAAAAAGGGCTAAAGACAAAAAGGACTGGACTGCTGCTGAGTGGTCCAAAGTTATGTTCTCTGATGAAAGTCAATGTTGCATTTCCTTTGGAAATCAGGGTCCCAGAGTCTGGAGGAAGAGAGGAGAGGCACAGAATCCACGTTGCTTGAGGTCCAGTGTAAACTTTCCACAGTCAGTGATGGTTTGGGGTGCCATGTCATCTGCTGGTGTTGCTCCACTGTGTTTTCTGAGGTCCAAGGTCAACGCAGCTGTATACCAGGACGTTTTAGAGCACTTTATGCTTCCTGCTGCTGACCAACTTTATGGAGATGCAGAAATCATTTTCCAACAGGACTTGGCACCTGCACACAGTGCCAAAGCTACCAGTACCTGGTTTAAGGACCATGGTATCCCTGTTCTTAATTGGCCAGCAAACTCACCTGACCTTCACCCCATAGAAAATCTATGGGGTATTGTGAAGAGGAAGATGCGATATGCCAGACCGAACAATGCAGAAGAGCTGAAGGCCACTATCAGAGCAACCTGGGCTCTCATAACACCTGAGCAGTGCCACAGACTGATCGACTCCATGCCACGCCACATTGCTGCAGTAATTCAGGCAAAAGGAGCCCCAACTATGTATTGAGTGCTGTACATGCTCATACTTTTCATGTTCATACTTTTCAGTTGGCCAAGATTTCTGAAAATACTTTCTTTGTATTGGCCTTAAGTAATATTCTAATTTTCTGAGATACTGAATTTGGGGTGTTCTGAAATATTCGGTGTCTGAGATTTTCTGTGACACTGGGCAGAGCTAACATGAATATTCATGAGTTTCCTGTTTCATGTTAAAGCGCCACTAAATTTTTTAGAGCTCCTTGGACCATATAAACTGTTTTCATTAACGTAAATTAATTTAATTTCAGCTTCAAACTAATTTAAGTTTTTTTTGTTTTTTTTTTATTCCTTTTGTTTTTATTCCTTTAGATTGTTGATTTCATTTGTAGATTGTGTGCTGTATGTTTGATTTAATTTATTATGATTTAATTTAAGGATATGTTCTTTCTAAGTAATGAGCCAACATGCATTTATACGACAGCGTTTTAGTGCCACGTAAAAAAATCTAAGATTACGAGATTAAGGTCGTAATATTTCTAGAATAAGGACAAAATTCTACGAGAATGAAGTCGAAATACTACGAGAATAAAGTTGAAATATTACCAGAATAAAGTCAAAATATTACGAGAATGAAGTCTAAATATTACGAGAATAAAGTCTAAATATTACGAGAATGAAGTGAAAATACTACGAGAATAAAGTCTAAATATTACCAGAATAAAGTCTAAATATTACGAGAATGAAGTCTAAATATTAAGAGAATAAAGTCTAAATATTACGAGAATGAAGTGAAAATACTACGAGAATAAAGTCTAAATATTACGATAATAATGTTAAAATATTACAAGAGTCGAGTCAATATATTATTTAATTTAATAAAAAATGTGGGGTATAAAAGTTTGGACGCCACAGACATTTTTGAGGAGCAGGTGGAGGTATTTTCACAAAGATTTTTTAAAAAGAATTCTCAAAAATTTTGAAAGATGATACTTTATATTAGAAATGTTTTATATTACAAACAACGAATGCAATCGAAGACATTAAATATTATTTCCCAGCATACTGTCCCCGTGAGTATGACACAAGGTATTATTTCTACTAATAATCCCACATACACTGCAAAAAATGTTTTTCTTACTTAGAATTTGTGTCTTGTTTATTTGCTTACCCCAATGGCAGATTATTTTGCTTTTTCTAAGCAAAAACTCACTTAATTTCAACTTGTTCTTTCTAAAAACAAGACAATTATTTTTACCAGAATATCCTTCTTGGCCCTTCCTCATCCCAGTAAAATGATGCAGCGGCTCGGAGTCGGAGGCATCAATCCGGGCCTTTGCATGCGCAAAATAGGCTATACTCTCAATATATTATAAGTTTAATTTCTACAATTTAAATTCTCGAAACATTTCGACTTTATTCTGGTAATACTCCGGCTTTATTATCATAATATTTCGACTTTATTCTCGTAGTATTTTCACTTCATTCTCGTAATATTTAGACTTTATTCTCGTAATACTTAGACTTTATTCTCGTAGTATTTCGACTTCATTCTCGTAGAATTTTGTCCTTATTCTAGAAATATTACGACCTTAATCTCGTAATCTTAGATTTTTTTTACGTGGCACTAAAACGCTGTCGTATAAATGCATGTTGGCTCATTAGTTAGAAAGAACATATCCTTAAATTAAATCATAATAAATTAAATTCAATCAAACATACAGCACACAATCTACAAATGAAATCAACAATCTAAAGGAATAAAAACAAAAGGAATAAAAAAAACTTAAATTAGTTCGAAGCTGAAATTAAATTAATTTACGTTAACGAAAAGAGTTTATATGGTCCAAGGAGCTCTAAAAAATTTAGTGGCGCTTTAATATGAAACAGGAAACTCATGAATATTCATGTTAGCTCCGCCCGGTGTCACAGAAAATCTCAGACACCGAATATTTCAGAACAGGGGTTTTCATTAGTTGTCAATTATAATAATCAAATTAAAAGAAATAAACACTTGAAATATATCAGTCTGTGTGGAATGAATGTATACATTATACAAGTTTCACTTCTTAAATGGAATTAGTTAAGTAAATCAACTTTTTGAAGATATTCTAATTATATGACCAGCACCTGTATACAGTACATGACTCAAGGACAGACGCATATAATCGCACGCGCTGAGTCATTAATGTTATCATTACTATCATATTTAATATTCAGTACACATGCAGGAAGTGTAAAACGAGATGGGCATAACCTTAAGAAAAAAAGAAAACGCACAAATATTGCAGTTGCTGCATTCCTTTGCGGTTGTCGCGACAGCACTATGACAGTGCTTCGACAGTGCTTCAAAGCCCAGTTTAAATATACTGCTACAATACACGTAGGCGGTTTAAAAATAATTTTATCATGAACAATGGAACTGTGTAGGCAGTTTTGAAATTAAAAAAAAATAATAAAAAATATCATTTTAAAACCGCCTACGTGTTTTGTAGCAGCAAATTTAAACTGGGTTTAATACAAAGCTTAAATACAATACTTCGGTTGCATATGCACCTCAGGTAAATCCATGCTAACGGTTTTTGGTCTTCAGATTTTAGGCAACAAAGAAAAAAAACTCCACACGGGTTCCCCATTCGAACACTGAATACAATCAAAACGAAAATAAAACTGAATCGCAATTTATCTCAAGCTGTTCATAACTGCAATCAAAGTAAAAGCTAGAGTAATAAATAATTCGTGTTAAAGTGTATTTCCACATTTTATGTGTATAAAGGCATCTGTGATTGCAACGCATGTGCCACTGTCTCAGAGGCGGATCTACCGGGGGCACGTGGCGGCAAGTGCCACCCTAAGAAAAAGCTGCTCCACCCCACCTGCCACCCCAGAATTATCACAGAATAAAGCATAAATGTAAGCAGTGTTTTATGTGCTACTTTTCAGGCGTCTAATGAAACAACAAGTGTTTGATTAGACTGTCTTCACCCTCTAATATAAACAAAGAACGGATTAAGTTAAATTTCAGAGAGACGCGTTCCGATTAAAATTCTAGATATATGTTAACAGTTTGGACTGGATAGGAATGTACCTCCTGTTCACTTCGACTGCAACGTCCAACAGTACAGGAACGTTATTGACACAATAATCCACAGCCAAATCCACGAACAGTTTTTCAAATCCTTTCATATGTTTTCAAACGAGCCATAACGCGCTTTTCCTCCTGCAGATCAGTCGACTTTTCCGCCGTACAAGAGTGTCATCAAAAAGTGTGTATAACCTTCTTGGGCGCACAGATCTTCTTCTTCTTCTTCTTCTTCTTCTTCTTCTTCTTCTTCTTCTTCCTCTTCCTCTTTCTCTTTTACGGCGGATCGCAGACTCATAGGTGCATTACCGCCGCCTATCTCTCAAATAGACCATTGGCACTCTATCTACAATCTCCTCCCAACCCGCGTAGAGTCTTTACAGAGTTAGTCTCAAGGCTAAAGTATACTTCGTTGTTATAAGTGTACGCTAGTGTATACGTACAGTCGAACGCGTAGCTTTTCAAAGTATTGATTTTAGGCGCGAACGCGGACGGTCAATACATGCGGTACAGAAAGCTTCATTCATGTCCAGTGTCTGTTTTATTTTTCCACGTTATGTTATAACGGATATCTGATATTTTTTAACCCCTTTAAACCAAAGCTGAACTGTCTTGTCCCCTCATTGTGAGCGTCTGTTGTTGTTGCAGTCTCTGCTTTTGTGTTGTTGTTCCGTCTATTTACTTTCGTTTTCTACTGTGAAACAACTGGAACGGACTGTGTTGCCTCCAGGTTCTTCTTCTTCTTGTATCGTTTATTGGCGGTTGACAAGCCAACTTATGGTGTATTACCGCCACCAACTGGACTGGAGTGTGAAGCTTCGACGGGGGTTAAAAAAAAAATAAATAAATAAATAAATTCTTCCTTCCAATCCTGTAACTTTGAGATAATAGAGTATTTCTTTTTGCACTCTTGACTGTTCTGAAGCACAACTTAATAGATTTGTTAAACTGAAATTAGTTATACTTAGATCCTTCAATTTCTTAGTCAACTCGCCTCTTTCTCTATTATATGCTGTACAGTGTAGAAGTACATGTTCAATTGTCTCTACTTCACTACAGAATATACACAATCCAGTTTGGTGTTTCCCTATTATGTACAATGAATGATTTAACCCAGAATGTCCTATCCGCAGTCGTGTAATAATGATATCTTCTCTTCTGTTGTTGAGGCATAAGCATACTCTCCCTTTACCAACTTGTTTTTGAATGCTATATAGGTGCCTACCCTTTATTCCCCTGTCCCACATTTCTTGCCACTTTTTATTGATTTGATTTTTGATTATTCCTTTTATTTCTGCTTTACTTAGTGGAATTTGCACTTCAATAGTCATATGTTTCATCGCCTGTTTAGCCAATTTGTCAATTGTCAGTTTCATTCCCCTGTACTCCTACGTAAGCAGGTAGGAGTATGAACCTCAGGATTATACCCATATTTTGTATTCTGAGCAGCTTTATAAGTATTTCATAAATCAATTCTTGCCTTATTGTCGATGTCCCACCTGACAAACTATTTAGAGATGATATAGAGTCTGAACAAATAACTGCCCTTGTTGGCTTAACTTCCTCTACCCACTGAATAGCCAACAAAATTGCTATCAGCTCAGTTGTAAAAACAGATGCATAATTGGTTATCCTTTTCTGAATTTTGACTTGATATCTCTGAATGTATACAGCTGCAGCCGTATGCCCAGAAGCTGGATCCTTTGACCCATCAGTGAATATATGAAGCATTGAGGAATATGCTTGATCCAAATACTGTTGTACTACGACATCCTTATGTATAGTTTTTTCGTTCTTAAACTTATATTGAAGATGAAAATCAACTTGAGGCATAGGAAGCAACCAAAGAGGAATATTTGGTATTACGACAGAAGAACTAACTGGAATATCAGTAATACCCAGATTCATAGCATCCTTATTTGCTGTCCAACCAAAACTTCTGATACCGTCATTTCCATATTCCCAACTTTCTTTTAGTATTTCCTTAACTGGATGTGTCTCTGTATGTCCTTTTATATTAACCCAATAATTCATTGCTAATTTCAATTTACGCAACCTTATTGGCAATTCTCCTACCTCCACCTGTAATGCCGACAAAGGAGAGGATCTAAAAGCCCCACAACAAATTCTTATTGATTGTGCCTGGACTGTTTCAACTTTCTTAATCCAGGATTCTGATGCAGATCCATAAATAATATATCCGTAATCAATTACCGATCTGATCAGAGCACAGTATATTCTTTGTAAAGCTTTTCGACAAGCCCCCCATTCCATCCCTGATAAACATCTTAATATATTATTACTTCTTTTACATTTTTCTAATACTTTCTCTATGTGTGTCTTAAAAGTCAACCTACTATCCATCCATATTCCTAAATATTTTATAACTTTAACTTGTTCCATTTCTTGTCCATATAGTTTCACTTTAATTTCAGGGATACTATTTCTCTTTGCAAAACAGACTAGTTGAGTTTTAGCAACTGACAAACGGAAACTCCACTTATTGGCCCACTTTTCCACTTCATTAACCACTGTTTGTATAATTTTGGTTACATGTGAAACATTACGTCCTCTTTTCCATATCGCCCCATCATCAGCATAAAGAGATCTTCCAATATCTATTTTGATATTTTGAAAAACATCATTTATCATTATGTTAAACAATATAGGACTGCATACACTTCCTTGCGGAGTACCATTATCTATTTTGTATACTCTAGAACATGATGATCCAACCCTTACCTGAACTGTTCTATTAAGCAAAAAATCTTTTATCCAGTTGAACATTCTACCTACAATCCCTGTTTGTTCCAACTTTATTAACAATCCCTCCTTCCAAATCATATCATACGCTTTTTCAATATCGAAAAATATACCTACTACCACTTCTTTATTGACTTGAGCCTTTCTTATATCGGTCTCTAAACATAATGCAGCATCTATTGTGCTGCGTCCTTTGCGAAAGCCACTCTGATGTCTTGAAAAAATCCCTTTCCTTTCTAATATATAATTCATTCTGCATACAATCATGCGTTCCATTATTTTACATAAATTTGACGTTAGTGCGATGGGTCTATAACTTGTAGCATCATGCTTATTCTTTGCAGGCTTTAAGACAGGGATAATAATCCCATGTTTCCACACAGAAGGAAGTCTTCCTATGCTCCATACTTTATTAAAAAGATGTAATACACAATTCAGAGAGAAATCAGATAAATTTTTAATCATTGTATAGCAAATCTCATCCTTTCCTGGAGATGTTTGCTTAGCTTCTCCAACAGCTCTCTTTAGTTCTTGCAAAGTAAAATCCATATCTATATGATCATTGGAAGGTCTTTTCTCCATCATAATATTTGGATGTTCTTTTTTACTTTCTTCTCTATTTATTTTCATTTCTTCTGTTATATTATCATTACTGTGTACCTTAACAAACACCCCTGCCAACATTTCTGCCTTCTCTACATTAGTCACAGCTATTCCTTCCCCACTACTCAGAGTGGGTATACCGGGATTTCTTTTAAATCCACCCATCTTTCTGATCAAACCCCATACTTCACTAACATCTACCTTCTCCCCTATAGAATCACAATAATTTCTCCAGTAGCTCTTTTTAGCAGCTCGTATTACCCTTCTCACCTTGGCTTGCTCTTTTTTATATGAAATGAAATTATCAAATATATACGTCCTCCTAACCCTTTTAAAAGCCTTATTTCGATCTTGAATTGCTTTACTACACAATTCAGTCCACCATGGAACTGATTTCTTCCTTTTTATTTCTTTACTTTTGCCAAAAATTTCTTCAGCTGTATTATACAATACTTCACATAATTTTTCATTGTATAATTCTACATCCTCTGTTTCATAATTGAGAATAAGCTCTTGCAGTTTTACATATGTAATATATATGTAAATGCCTCCCAATTAGCCATTTTAAATTTCCACCTACCAATTCTATCCTCTGTAATTTCATTAACATCCATTCCTATTTTACAACTAATGACATAATGATCGCTCCCTATTGTAGAATCTTTCCAAGTATCCCACATACATTTCCCTGCTAGACCTTCTGACACCAGTGTTAAATCTATAGAAGAGCATCAACCCCTGGCTACATCAATTCTAGTGGCTCTACCATCATTCATACATATCAGACTCTTCGAATCAATCATTTCTTCTATTACCTTACCATTATGATCAGTATTATTGCTTCCCCATAAAGTATTATACGCATTAAAATCTCCACACCATATCACCTTCTGATTACCCATTCCCATTACTTTTTCTAATACTTCCATACTTAATCTGTTGCAAGGATTGTAATAATTAATTACCTTAATACTCTGTTCTTTTAAAAATACCTCTACTGTAATTGATTCATGCTCATCACCCAGCTCTATAACCCTATATGTAACTTCATTTTTAATGAATATAGCCACTCCTCCCCCATTACCTGTCTGTCTATCCCTTCTAATACTTGTATATCCTTGTATCACAAAATCTAAGTGAGGTTTCAACCAGGTCTCTTGTATGCATATAATATGAGGTTTATATTCCTTATCTTCTATTACTTTCTTAAACTCTTGCCCATTCGCGATCAAACTCCTTGCATTCCACTGTAGTATTAATAATACCATTAAGAGCCTCCACATGTTGACTGTGAATCTACTACTTGACCTTTAAGTTTGTCATTTACTTGTTCCAGAGTAATTCCCTCAAACTGTAGATGTTTCTCTGCTGCTTTAATTATGATTTTAATCCTCTCTGTTGTGCTTACAGTTTGTGCAGCACAGTTTATTACCTCAGCTAGAAACGTCATAAATTCAACTTTTCCCACTTTGAAGAAATCTTCATTTATTTTATGTTGTGATTGAGACGATCTGTTGTATTGATTCATTTGTACAGTTAATCCATTTCTTTGACCCTCTTCCATCTGTTTCACCTTTTTAATTGCCTCAGCATACGAAATCCCCTCACGTATTCTAACATTCTGAATTTTCACAGCATTTTTTTGCGCCACGCATCCCCCAAAGCCAGCGCTATGTTCACCTCCACAATTACAACATTTTTGTTTTGTCCCTTGTCCACATTTCCCATATTCATGATTTCCACTACACCTAGCACATCTCTGATTTCCCTTACAAACAGCAGCAACATGACCATATTTTTGACACTTAAAGCATCTGACTGGGGGTGGCATATATGCTCTTACCAAATAGCTGACATATCCAATATATACTCTCTCTGGCATTCTTTCCTCATCAAACTGAAGCACTACAGAGAGGCTATCTACTTTCTCTTTATTTCGTACACATTTCAATCTTTTTGCTTCAGTCACCTTAGCCCCCGATATATTACTCTTTATCGTATCAGTTGATACCTCAATTGGAATTCCTGAAATTACCCCCTTTAACCAAGCTCTCTTGTATTTTGTGCAACTTACTGTCTGACCAAGCATTGCTTTAACACTTTGTAGCGCTTTCTGTTGTTTTTCATTCTTACAGAAGATTAGAATATTTCCATTCATTAAAGTTTTGGCACTTTCTAAATTATCTACTGCTTTTTTTAGTGCCTTGGTAAGTTTTACTGGATTGATCCCATTGCTATTCGCAAATTTCATGAGTACCTTATAATCCTCCTTGCTTGTTTTTGCCATCATTCTTTCCTTTTCACTGTCAGTTCCTGATTTATTTATGCACGTTTTCTTTCTCTTGCGATTTACAATTTTGCTCCAATCATTCATTCCAGTGTTCCCGCCACTACATTCTCCCTCCATTTCTGAATCACTTCCGGTACTAACATCACTTCCCTCCATCGAAGCTCCACTCCTCCTCCTCACTTTGCCTCCAGGTTTGGCAAACCAACGTAAAATGTGCATTACCGCCACCTACTGATCTGGTGTGTGGAGTGTACATAGATTTGGTAGAAAAAGAGAAGATGGGGGGGAGAAGAAAGAAAGACTAATTACTACAAACTCATATTCTTGCCATATTTCCTGTCTTTTTTAAATGAGTGAACAATTCCTCATTAATTATTGAGTGCAATTGTCTATTCCCTAATAGGGTCTTGAGTGATACTTTGTCATATCCCATCAGTCCTAATTTTTGTTTAAGTTGATACCTTTCTTATTCATAAGCTTCACATTCTATTAAAATATGCTTTACTGTTTCTGGATTCCCACATTTATTACAGTTTCCTATTTTGTGTAAATTGTAATTTAACACTGAATGTCGTTTTCATTCTTGTTATAATAACATCTTTCTTCCTGCTACCACACCTCTCATTCTCTCATCTCCTACATACTCCTGAATCTGATGAAGGTGCCTTTCTTTTGTTCCACTATCCCAACAACCAAAAATATCTCCTACCGTGAGTAACCTCTCATTAAATTGACAGTCTCGTGTGAAAGCTGTGAAAATGACCAATAAACAACGTAAAATTCCCCTTAAAGAAACAAAATAAATAAATAAATAAAAAATAATACATATATCATACTACTCTTACCCAGCATTAGTGCAGACAAGAGAGGGGCCTGAGACAGTAAGTGTCTCACCAGATTTGGCATAAATGTGGGACTCATTTGGCTCCCCTTTATCCTGCACAGGTGCCTCAGCAATGATGTACTCAAAGTGCCTCTGAAAAGGTGTATAGATCCCAGATAGCTGACAATTGATCACATTTGATAAAAATTGATGTATTATGTGTGTAGGTCAAAAATAAAGGTGCTTTAAACGGTTCTCTACAGCGATGCCATAAAGGAACAAATTTTGGTTCCACAAAGAACCATTCAGTCAAAGGTTCTTTAAAGAACCATCTCTTTCTTACCTTTTAATAATCTAAAGAAACTTCTTTCACCACAAAGAACCTTTTGTGAAACAGAAAGGTTCTTCAGATGTGAAAAGTTCTTTATTGATCCATTTAGACAAAAAAGTTCTTCTATTGCATCGTGAAGACCTTTATTTTTAAGAGTGTAATTCTAATATTGTAATGGAGTGAGTGAGACGAGAGGCGAGCGGATCCATTTGCAAGCTTTTATTGAAGGGACGAGACAGATACATGGTCAAACAGGTAGGGTCAAAACAACAGCAAACAGGTATATCAAAGGAAAGACGTATAGAATAATCCAAGAAACCGAGCAAGAGTGCAGTAGGCAGGCGGCGAGACAGTCGAGACGAGATGGCCAGGCGAGGGAACTAAACACAGGGAACTACGAACTCGGAAACAAGGGAACGCTAACAATAATAATAACAAACAACAATACTGTGTGGCTTGCGAGGGGAAAGACCGGGGCTTTTATAGCGCTGCTGATTGGTCACGGGTGCTGACGCATACTGGGAGATGTAGTCCGGGGTGTAATGCAACAGTCAGTGTGTGATTGTCATGATCGGGGCTGTGGGTCTTCCCTCAGCCTCTCGAGGTCGCTGTTCCCCTTGCACTGCACTCCCCTGATTGTTCACGTCTGTCTTGTCATTTGCACTGATTACGCTCACAGCTGTTCACACTCTGGACTATTGTATAAGAACTCTCACTTCTCACTCCTGTTCAGGTCTGCATTGTCTTTTGTCTATGGTCTTCGTGTGTGTTTCGGTTCGGTTTGGTTTTGATCTGTGTTTCCAGTTTTGTTGTGCCGTGTTGGCCTTTTGGTTTATGTTTATTTGTGTTTTGTGTAATTAAAGTCCCTTCCCTGCATTTTGGACCCTGACCTCATTTCTAGCACATCGCCCGTGACAGTGATAAGGTGAGAGTGACCGCGATAAGGTGAGCGGACCGCGGAACACCGACTAGATTCAGCATATCTCCTGCGAAAGTGAAAGTAAAAAACGGAGAGCAGGAGAAAAGAGCGACGCAACAACAGTCACGAGTATTATCACATCAGCTATTTGCTTACAGATAACCTTGATCAAATGTGGATCTAAAAGGAACTTTAAAATAGTTAAATACGTTTACAAATGAGCAGATAGAGACCGTTTAATTGGATGATAGGATCTACACAAACCACAGGCACATTATGGCCTGCTCTCAATAAATAATTTCCAGCCAGGGCTGTAGCTGGGGTTTGCGAGGCAGATCAACCTTTGCGGGTGCAGGCTGTACCCGTGGGTCCTGTTTGAAATTGTTTAATTTGTATATTTGTTCTGTTTATTTATGTGTGCTATTTACACAATGTTTACGTTTTTTCAAGTTTGTAGGTGTCCAGCTACAAAAACCGAATAATCAAATGTAAAATTGCTGCATAGTCTTCACTGTATAAATTAAGATGAATTCGTGTTTAAACTACAAAGTAATTCAGTCGAGCAGTGAGTGATTTTCTTTCTTTCACTTTCTTGAATGAACGTTAAGGACACTGACAGCAGCTCGATCACTTTAGGAGACAATGCATCCAAAATAATAATATCCATCCAATTTCTTTATTTACCTTACTTTCACTTAAAACATAACAGACAGCTTTATGAAAATACTCTTCAAGACGGGTATTTCGAAATAAGTGTGTATGCATGTCATTTGTCGATTTGAGACGCGTCTCTCTCTCTTCTTGCGTCTTGTGCGCCGCGCCGTGCCGCGGTTCAAAATGGGGTTCTTTCACATCGTTTGTGTTTGCATGGGTAAACTGGCGATTTGCATGTGTTTGTACAGGTGCAGGAGGACGCGTATGAGAGCTCAGTTCTTTGTTCAAATGAGCCAAGACTTTTCGAGCTCCACCTGTCAAAACTCACAGAATCCTTTGAGACTCAATCAAACCTCTCTTCTATGTAACTGACAGAGATGTCAGTTATATTTCTCATTTACTTATTTTCAATATTTCGTTAAGGACTTTTAATTTGAAACTGCTTTGTTAAGAACTGTTTGAGTGGGGACTTTTATTATAAAAAAAAAGTGAATTAGTAAGACAGATGTATGCAGCTCATGGCAAGTTAAAAAGGTGTTCATGTTTTGAAGCTTATAGTGTACTCATCTGAAGTCAAGAACAATTTCAGATGCAAGAATGATATCTCCTTTTGGTAATAAGCAGCCAATGAAGTAAGTTTTCGTTTGTTATATGCGATTGATGTGGATTGTGTTGCTGTGTGGAAAAGAACAATGTCTGTATAAAGACTATAGTTAAGTTGTTAAAGTTAACAATTCTGTCTAAAGGATTTACAAAGCCATTTATTTTGTATTTATTATGTTCTTTATATTATTTGTTTTTGCTTTATTTGTGTGTATTCAGTTCTCACGGCATCTTGAGTTGGTTGGTTATGGTGAACTAGTCTGTAAAATCGTCAGTCATCAGAGAATCCTTGTGCTCGTGAAATTACTGGGGGGAGCTACAGTGAGAATTCATCTGCTCTTCACGAGAAGGAGAACAGAAGGCCCAACCAGCAGTCTGAAAGGCATAAAGTTAATTTCAAGTTCATAACACCCTGGATTTTGCAAGATGAAGTACTGCTTACACCGGTAACTAAGAAGCAAGAGACATATACAGCATATACAACGGCACTTTCAAGTTAAGACCAACAAAAAAAGGAAGCACACAAGTTCAAGTTAAGGTGCTTAAAGTGGACTTATTCTTGATATTTGCTTAATAGAGACTCTTTAAGTGTTCAGTACAATATTTAAAGAAGTGCTGGTGTTATGTGCTTACTTGTTTAAGCTTTAAGTTAACATGGTGCAGGTATTAGGTTCAAATAAGAAGATAATTGTCAAGATTGAAATTGAGAATATAAATTTTCAGTACCATTTATGTTGTAAGCATATTTAAAATAGATAGTGCTACAAAGAGATACAAAAAATGGCAGAAGGTGGTCAGTCTGCTAAAGGTAGTGTTGGATTACAAATTTCTAAAAGGTTATGTATATTGTGATTTAGCAGACAGCCCAAGCCCTGAGACAGTAACCTTTTGTCTTTATACATTTCCTGAGCATCTGGCAGGTTTCCCAAGTTAAGTGTGAAGTCTAAGCTCAAGGTACAACTGTGCCTTTTGTTTAGCACCTTTGCATTTGAATGACACTTGTATGCTAAATAGATCAAGGCTGGGAAAAATCTTTTACTGGGCTGATTTCCTGTACCACATTTGCATGCTTTGTTTAGATTGATTCCACCTCTATGTACTCCGCCTCCTTCAAACCTATATACTTTGCTGTGCTGAGATATTGTCAGACTTTTGAGGACTGCAGAGCTACGCAGCGCATTCTCAATAAAGAATTCTGCTGAAGATACCCAAGAGTCTCCTGGTCTTCGCTTCTGAGTTTCCAACAGTTTTGGTGCCGTGATCCGGATAGAGCTCCTCACCTGAATCCAGATTGAAGCTCAACAAGCTCAACAAAGATCTGACTTCGTTCTAGACTGAATCTTTCTGTACCAAGGGTTGGTGAGTATCACTCTATCCAAAAGAACCATTAGAAGCCAGTACATGTGGTTATCCTCTGCGCCGCCAGAGAAGTGTTAACAAACAGCTGCAGGGTTTGTTTAACAGACAAGTTATCCTCTATTTCAGGTAGAGAAGATTAGCATTACG